>NC_071117.1:1502500-1510000 GCF_024256425.1 Clarias gariepinus | reverse complement strand
ATTAAACCCTATATGTGACGTCTCCTGGACTTGGTGGCGTTTGCTAGCATTAGCATTAGCTGGATTAGCTCTTCTACTGCAGCGGCTGTATAATGTGCTGCTCTTCACACTTGAGAACATGATGTGAAGGTTTTAACGTTAACACTGTTGCATTACTTTGGGGACAGCCCTGGGAATTCTTTATTGAGAGACGTGAGACTCACTCGTCCTCCTCGGAGACCTCGCTGTCCTTTCCACCTGCAACATGCAAACACAACACTCTCTAACTGTCTTATATTACAGTGGTACACTTCACTTAACACACACACACGCACACACACGCACCGTTTGTCTTGGTCACATTGTCCTCCTGTCCTACACCGTCACAGGTACGAGAACCCGTCACCACATCACTGTGCGTCACTTCCTCTTCAAAACAAACATGTGGATCTGGAGAGAGAGCCTTAACCCCGCCCTCTTCTGTACCGGACACCCCCGTCTCCATAGCAACGCTCTCCATGTTGGCTCTCTTGACGGGAGGGACAAGGTCAGCATCGTCGTCCGCCCCATCTAACGGTCTCTTCAGTGGAGGCGTGTCTGAAGCAGGCAGACGTCTGGACGGGGGCGGGGCGTCCGAGATGACATCAGCGGTGGGCGGGGCGCAGAGTGAAAGGGGCCAGGGATCTTTAGTCACTTTGGGGCAGTGCAGCAGCCACGGAGCAGCGAGGTCCACGCAGACCAGGCGCAGTGAGGACCCGCCCACCTCCAACACCCTCCTACAGTCCAACAGATCCTACACACACACACACCATACAGTTTATACACAGATATACCCCCCCACACACACACACCATACAGTTTATACACAGATATACCCCCCCACACACACACCATACAGTTTATTCACACACATACCCCCCCACACACACACACCATACAGTTTATACACAGATATACCCCCCCACACACACACCATACAGTTTATACACAGATATACCCCCCCACACACACACCATACAGTTTATTCACACACATACACACCCCATTTTCCCGTATGTTCACCTGGATGTACTGCTGCAGTGTTTTGCTCCGCCCCTTATCCACATGTTCCAGGTGTTTGCACTTCCTGTACAAGTCCAGCAGGTCCATACCAAACTCCGCCCCCGTTTCCACGGCACTTATTACCTCCTGCACCGCCTCCACGTCCTCACGGGTGTAACCCAAAACGGACACGCGCTCTTCCAGGAAGTCCCGCCCACTCACCTGCTGCTTATCAAACACGTGAGAGAGGGAGGAGGGGAGAGAGGGAGGGGGGGACGCAGTGTAGTCTGAGAGAGAGAGAGAGAGAGAGAGAGAGAGAGAGGCAAAGAGAGAGAGAGAGAGAGAGAGAGAGAGAGAGAGAGAGGGGCAGAGAGAGAGAGAGAGAGAGACATAGAGCCAGAGATTTTTATTGTTGTGTATCTACTGATATTAATTCCATATGTTTATAAATTCAGATTGATGTTATTTATAATATAATTAATGTTTTATAATTGCTTTGGTAACAACGATATATTTTTGTTAACATTCAGTTCAGAAAAGCTTTATTGGCATAAATGTTAACAAAAGCCAAAGCAATTAGAAAACATTAATTACATTATAAATAACATCAATCTGAATTTATAAACATTATAAACATATTAGATATGAAAGAATATCATATTAGGTAGACATAAACAAAACAACCCCCCCCCAAAATAAATAAATAAAAATAAAATAATAATAAAAATAAAATAAATAAAATAACGTGTGTATATATATATATATATATATATATATATATATATATATATATATATACACACACACACACACACACACACGCATATATATATATATACATACATATATAATAACTCAGTTAGCTGGATTTAATTGTAATTTGTAAACCATTAACCTCTGAATTTATGTTCTAATATAATATTTGATAGCGATTATGTAGGGGGGGGTCAATCCATGGCAGGGGGGCATTTCAGCGCATAACACGTGTTACAAAAAAAGTTGAGCCGCTCTTTTTCCATTTCGTCAACCAATCAGAGTGCTTGTGATCAGTGTTTCTACTGTCGATGCATATCGCCTTTTAAACCAACGCACGAGCGCGCAATAATCCTAGACAACTCAATCCAGCTCTACTAATCATCAACAACAGGTGAGCTCGAAGAACCAACTTGGCCAGATCGTAATTAGCACGATGATCTCATCTTAGATGTGTCAGTTCGTCTCAGATGTGTTGAGCGATGTACGAAGAACAAACCACAGTAGTGATATACAATTATTATTGTTATTATTATTATTATTAGTCAGGAACATTCAGATGTTTCTGAGATATTATCTTTAGTGATCTCACAACATATGTGTGTGTGTGTGTAAGTGTGTGTGTCTCTCACCTCTCTGTGTGAACATGCTGTGTGTGTGTGTGCTGCGCAGGCGTATGCGCAGGCTGCAGGCGTTGACTGCGATGTGTTCAGTGGACGTGATGTTCCTCAGACTGATGATTCCTGGGACGAAGAATCCCTTCATCAGGAGGTAGTTAGTGTGAGACGCCTGGTGAGCCTTCACCTCCATCCGGGCTCCGCCCTCATCCTCCTCCTCCTCATCCAGCTCCTTAGTGAAGCTAACACACACACACACACAGTAGACACTCTGAGATTCTGACTCTGTGTGTGTGTGTATGTGTGCGTGTGTATGTGTGCGTGTGTATGTGTGCGTGTGTACACACACACCTCTTGACCACCTCGTTGTCCACCAGCGTGCTGTCCACCACTACGATCTGCTGCGGTATGGAGACGTCGACGCTCAGCAGGCCCAGGGTCAGTAAGGTCAGGCAGCACGCCGTCGCTCCTCCAGGAGAGTCCATGGGGAACTCCAGCATGTCCTCCACGTCACCAGGGGCCGTCAGACACTCGTCCAAAATCTCCACTCCTTCTTCTCCTTCTTCGCTCTCCCTCACCGTCTCTCTCTGGAAGGAGAAGGTGTTGGGTCGGTCCACTCGTCCTCTCCGACCCAGAGCCTCCAGGAGATTAAACACGTCGTTATAGAGCATGCTCGGGAACCGCCAGGAGAAGTACCTGACCAGAGGGACATAAACAAACCACTCTGATGATGTAATGTATCTAAAATACATGTGTAGTCACACAGCGAGGAAAATGTCCAAGTGTCTGTCTCCTTTACAGAAGAGAGCTTTAGGAGGTGAAGAACCCTCCAGGACCCAGAGAACCAGCAGGCAGTGTGAGGGGACAGACCTGTAGTACTGCTGAGACAGCTGATAGGACATGGGCAGACACGGGATGGCTCGGCCCTTCTTAGGCCCCAGGAGCTTGTTGGCACGGCGACGGTTCATCAGCCCTCGCTTCTTACAGCTGAGGAAGACCTGCTGTAACACCTCCCGATTATACTGACTGTACAGAGAGAACGACTGAGGGACAGAGAGACAGGGGGACAAGGGAGGGACAGAGGGGGAGGGGGGTATTAAAGATCATCACATTATAAAATGATTGTAGTGTTCTCTCTGTGTGTGTGTGTGTGTGTGTGTGTGTGTTTGTACTTGAAAAGCCAGGCAGGTCTTCATCTGTGTGTTGGAGAGGACGAGTGTGCTCTGGATCAGGTTGTTCAGGACCAGACTGTGAATGTCCTCCACACTGCAACACATCCACAAACAGGTAAATTATAGTTTCCATGGTAACAGCTGTGTGTGTGTGTGTGTGTGTGTGTGTGTGTGTGTGTACACATGAGCAGATCTGTCTCTCACGTGTTATGGGTAAGGATGATCATTATTATACACATACACACACAGAAAAAAAAATTATCCAGTTAAAATTTTACAATTTTAACTGGATTATTTTAATTTAAAAAAAATTAAATTTAATTACAGCGTCCTCCAAAATATACACACTGCAGGAAAAGAAAACCTCAAATACTTTAATACTAAACACATTCAATTCCATTTTATTTATAGCGTGTGTAACAATGATCATCGTCTCAGCAGCTTCACAAAAATGAAAGATTTTTTTTTTTTTTTTTTAAAGAAAATATATAGAAGTGTGTGTGTGAGAAAACTGTGTCTAGATAATAATGAGATGAATGAATGAATGATGAATGAGATGTCTCTGGTGAACGAGCCGAGGGCGACAGTGGCAAGTTAAAAACTCCCTGAGATGGTAATAGGAAGAAACCTTGAGAGGAACCAGACTCAATCAGGTGTAAACGTACATCATTAGAGACGTCATTAGACTAATACAAGTAACCTTTGACCTTCACAATAACCAGAGCTGCTCTGAGTGCTGAGCTGTTAGCTTCCAGCATGTTTTTTCTTCTCCTGAAGTGTGTATATAAATATATATGTTTTTTTTTTGGAGGTCTCTGTATGTGTTTGCACTTGAGGTGGTACAGTGTTGCAGTTCCTCTGGAATCCTGCAGGTGGCACTAAACGCTTTACACAGGTCAGCGCCCGGAGTGGTAGGAGTGAGTTTGATTAGAATTGTAACAGAATCTGAAAGAAGAGAACATCGAGCAGCACAGGAGGGACACTCGTCCCCGTCCCTCGTCCACACCTCGGACTACTGGGACAAACAGAACAGAGCCGAGACTTCACTCTAAAGGGTCCTAATGAAGACTAACGTCTCTCACAGACAGCTGGTGTTGTTCTCTCACTGTAGAGACCATCGTGTGTGTGTGTGTGTGTGTGTGTGTGTGTGTGTTCCAGAGGGGACTGAACTCACCACAGATCATCACAGGCTGACCCTCCAATTATGTTGATCAAATTAACATTAATTAAACCAGGATGATACTTACAAAATCGAGAGCTAAAACATAATCAGATACACACACACACACACACACACACACACACACACACACACACACCTGTTCAGGACATCCTTGGACCGCACTATTTCTTCCCCAATGGTGTAAACTTTAAACCTGGAAGGACACACAAATTAAAATCAGAATGAGAGAGTGTGTGTGTGTGTGTGTGTGTATATAAACGTGTGTGTTTGCCGTGACATACTTCTTAAAAAGCTCCTCTTTGGTGTCTGGAAGCACGACCTTACTAGAGCCACAGCTGGAGCTGAACTTCGTCCTGAGAGCGCTCACAAACTCATTAAACTCCTCAGCACACACCTGTCACACACACACACACATACATACATACAGGGTAAAACAAAACACACTACTGTAGACCTCTGTCTCAGAACCACACGCGCACACACACACACACTTACCGCTGGATCTGTGTAGTCGTTGGTTCTGTTCATGAACTCCTCAACTAAAGTTTTATCCTGATACACTTCAGCCAGACAGGTCCTACACACACACACACACACACACACACACACACACACAGTTTTCTTTAGAGTTATATAGAACTTGTCTAGTGTGAGTCTCTAAAGGTAATAGTGTTAGTACAGTTAAACATTGGACTGTGAGCAAGACGAGCAAAAAGTGTAGTAATAATGTTAACTTGATAAACGAGCGAGGTCTTGATATACAGCAAAAAACAATTATACATCACGTCAATGTTTAAAATCATTCAGTATCAGTAATTATTAAATATTTTGTAACTAATCCATTTATAAATTAAGACCAGTTGAAAAAATTTTCAATTTTTTTTTTTTATTTACCCACATTACTAATGAAATAATTTTAATGGTCAAAAAACAAAAAAAACGTAACAAATATCTTCTCTCTCGTTCCTTATAATAAAATAAAAATAGGTGTTAAAGAGACTCTTAAACTTGATAAATAAAATGTAAAAGTGTAAAGACTGAACAGTCAGAGTGAACTAGAACTCTAAGGCGGATCAACATCTGTAGAAGGTCATCCAATTATCCCCCCCTGTCTCTCCCCCTCACTACATCCATGATTATTTTTAAAGGTAAAGTTCAGGTTATTCTGTTTTATTTTTAGTTTATATTTTATATTCATTATTTTTATATGACTATTTTGGGGTTGTGGAACGAATCATCCGAATACACGAGTGTTTTGATACACAAACATGGTTCCGAAATGTATTATGCTCACACTCCAAGCTTCTAGAGGGTTCTGTGTTCTATCTGCGGTAGTGTTCTAGAGTGTTCTGCAGGTTGTACCTGTAGTTGAGGTGGGTCTGTGGGTTCTTCATGATGTAGCGAGAACGTCGACTCACTGCTAGAGTGGTTTTATCCAGAGACAGCTCCAGATCTCTGTGTAGGATATCACGTACCACGTTCCACCCCACAAACGGCTTCTGAATCTACACACACACACAGTTTACAAAACTCTTAAATGTGTGTGTGCGACCATGTCACATGGTGTGTGTGCAGATCTATGTTTGCACAGATGTGTGTGTATATATATATATATATATATATATGTGTGTGCATGTGTATACCTTGCGGTTGAGGAAGTGACTGGCGACTCTACACAACATTAGGATGCTGTCCTCCAGGTGTGTCCACAGCACTCTCTGTCTCGTCATCCTCATCATCGCTTTACGATCCGTCTCATCGTGACACACACGCTGCCTCCTCACTACACACACACACACACACACACACACACTTGTATTAACACCAGGCGTCTCTCCCTCTCTCCGTCTCAGGTGGGTGTAGGGCGTGTCTCTCTTCACTCACCTTTCCTTCTTTTTTTCGGAGGCTTGACCACGTCCTTCTTCAGTCTCTTGCGTTTCTGTCTCTTTCCTCCACGCACCTGTTGGTTCCTCGAGCTCG
This sequence comes from Clarias gariepinus, assembly GCF_024256425.1. Classification (NCBI taxonomy): domain Eukaryota; kingdom Metazoa; phylum Chordata; class Actinopteri; order Siluriformes; family Clariidae; genus Clarias; species Clarias gariepinus. The sequence goes on along the minus strand of NC_071117.1, from coordinate 1,503,275 downwards.
GCTCCACTCCGACCTGCACCTCCTCGTCCAGAACAGCAGGGGGACCAACGCCCTGAAACACTGACGGGGACAGACAGAGACCGAGAGACATGAAAGGCGGCACTGGGGGTTACTAAATATACAACGGAACAAAACAAGAAGCGCATGCGTGATACATGATACTCGGTACTCCTAAACCAAGACTTGTTTTTTTTTTTAAGTCAAAATTTATTTAAAATCTTTGCTCGTCTTGCGGAACACTCGCAAACCGCGTTACTCGTAATCCGAGGTTTCACTGAACACACACGTAAGCACACACACACGCACACATATACTGACCTGTACACCCAGACTTGGAGAACATGTGATTGGACAGCAGGTTTCTTAGACGCACAGCCTGAGTGTCTCCAGGCTGAGGGAACAAACGTCCAAACAACGTTACTACAACTGAAACGTTACCACAACATTTATATAAGACTCCAAGAACGATACTGTAACATTACTACTTCAATGTAGTAACGTTGTCGTAATGTTACAGTAACGTAGTAATGTTACAGTACATTACTACAACGGTACTACAACGGTACTACAACGGTACTACATTACTTTAACATTACAGTACAACATTTCTACATTACTACGATGTTACTACAATACTGTAACATTACTACGTTACTAAAACGTTACAACGTTACTACAACGTTACTACAACATTCCTAAAACGTCCTGCCGTCCTCTTTACGTCCGTCTCTCTAAGTGTCTCACCTTCCGTGGTTTACTGAGCAGGTACGTGGTC
>NC_071117.1:1485000-1495000 GCF_024256425.1 Clarias gariepinus | reverse complement strand
GTCCTGGTCCACGAGTGATTCGTGTCCTTCCTCCACCTGACTGAGCTCGTCTCCCTGAGAGGACGTCCCCTTCTCTCTACAGAGACCAGGCTGCTTCTCTAAAGTACATTTAAATAAACTCATTACTCTCAACCCTAATTATAGTTAGGTGTAGAACTATAATAATAATAATAATTAGCTGTGTGATATAATGATGTCATAGTTAGTCCTGCTGGAGTCCCTGCCTGTACTCTACACTAAATATACATGAACCTTCTACACTGTGTGACTGGGATCATACCCAACTGTCATCCCTCCTCTCTCTCTCTCTCTCTCTCTCCAGTGATCCAGACCTCCTCTGCTCTCTGGACCTGTCTGACCCGTGTGGACTGTCTGGGATGAAGACGGTCCTGTCCTGGGCTGATGCAGACAGCTGGACTTCAGGACTGGAGTTTCCTACAGTCTGTACCTGATCCTCCAATAACGATCTGGCCTTAAATGACCTTAAACACATCTCCTACTGGTCCTGCTGGACCTCCAGCCTCCTAACACACACACACACACACACACACTGCTGGTCCGTTATCACCCTGAGTTGTCCCCTCGTCTCATTAGATCTGATCATTTTGATTCTCTTATATTTCTATATTCTCTTTAGATTCACTGCTTCGTGACTATAACAATGTTAAAGTAGTGCTGGGCGATAAGGCTGAAAACTCTATCAACATATCACTGGTTCATATCGGTCGATATCGATAATTATTGATATTTTTACGACCCATTTAAGGACCAGGAGAAAAATATATTAAATTTAAACATTTTTATTTTAAACTTAACCTTCCTCTGATCATAATCCCCTCAGTTATTAAGACAGAAATGTCAATAACCATTATAATTAAAATGTAAACATTAGTCTAAAGTCACAATGAACACTTAACAATTACCTCTTAACATTTAAGGTGCAAAATGAAAGAAAATGAGAGCAAGAGTTTACACAATTATACCCGCTGCTGCGGGAGAGAGGTTGATTTTACGGCAGCTGTTTACGGTAGTGTAGTTCAGTGCGAGCAATGCTTTGTGGGTAATGCAGTCCAATGTGCGTGAACGCGGAAATGTGAGATGAGCTGGAATATAGAGCCTGAACCTGTTTTCTTTTAGTAGTTTTTGGTTTGATTTAAGTACGGAATCCACCCGGAAGTTTGTAATATCGCCTGACAACGCAGAAAATAAAAGAATGGACATGCATCGACTCGTTTGTCTTTCTCATCACTGCATGGGCATGAATTAACGGGCTGTTGCGCTGCCGCGAGAAACGACAAAATAAAGCGGAGAAGCTAACACCGCGTTCTAGCAACACACACTCAATCAGGAATTGGACCCAAAATCACATAAGATCCGGCGAAGCGTCGGAAACGGCATGGGCAGACTCAATGACTGAGCGATGTGAAGCGCCATCTTGTCTCTTTTTATACTTTCTGAATCGCGACCATGGTACTACTTCAGGGTCCTAGTCCTCCAATCGCGGAGCAAACTAGCTTCGTGACCTCTGTTTACTTCCAACAAAGAATAAAAATTATCGAACATTTTATCGAACACATTTTTTATTGATATCGATCACGTGTCTATCGCGATACATATCGTTATCGTTTTATCGCCCAGCCCTATGTTAAAATCTCTACACAAATTAAACCAAAGTCCGTTATAACGAGGTGTGTGTGTGTGTGTGTGTGTGTGTGTGTGTGTGGACACTCACTCCTGAGGGGTGTGGAATGTCTCAGTGGAGACGCTGGCACTTTCTTCTGTCTCTTGGACACAGATTTGGACTTCCTGCCAGCTTTGCCCTTTGACTTCCGCTCTTTCACAGGAACCCCTGCTCTCTCCTCCTCCTCCTCAGGTTCTATCTTAGTATCCGACGCGGGTGCGGGCGTGTCCTCTGGCACGTGGGTGGGCGTGTCCTTCTGTGGTGCTCTGAGTTTCTCACTGCGTTCTTTCTCTTTAGTGAAGTCCAGGTTAAGTTTACTTTTCTCTACAAAAAGTTTACTGATGTACTTCGTCGTACGCTGTCGTCCCTCATCTTCCATAAAACCCTGACACACACACACACACACACGTTATCATGAACATTTACATGTCTAGGCGTGTGTAGTGTGTGTGTGTGTGTGTGTGTGTGTGTGTGTGTGTGAGAGTTACCTTAATCATCTGGTTTCTTTCCAGAACCCTACACACCATGCGACTCTCCAGTTTGCCGATGTTCAGTCGCTCCCTTAACGCCGTCTTGGAAATACCCCTAGATCCTGTCGTCACCACTAAACCGACCAATCACAGCACAGAGAGGACATGTCAATCACTGTCAATCACTGCTGAGGTCAGCGCATCAACCCATTCTGAATAATCTTTAACATTTACAGTTAAAAACAGGTCATCTGTCTCTTCCTGTCTCCTCCCTCAGACCTGCGTCTGGACACAATCCTCAGGCTCTCTCGTCCTCATGGACTCTGACATTTACAGAGACACGCGTGTGTCCTGCATAATGATGTCCAGTCAACACAGTTAAACACACGAGGACTCCAGTGAGACTGAAACCCAAGGGGGTCTAAAAACCTTCCATCAGCACTGTACACTCACTGTGTACTGTAAACAACTGTAAACAACTGTAAACAAGGACTAATGTAAACAAGAAGAGTTTATGATGATGTCATTATATTTAAATAATAATGATAATGAGTGCTGATAAACTGACCGATGTCGTAGGCCTGAGACAGGAGATCTCTCTCGACATCACGAGCCTGCGCCTGTCCACTCCACTTAACAGGGACGTCCCCTTCTTCATCGTTATTCTCATCATCCTCATCATCATCTACGTGGTGTCTTTTATACGGCTTCAAAAGTTTCAGACAGCGAACGCGGACGTCCGTCCCTGAGAACCCATCAGAGATACAGAGAGTGAGAATAAAAATTTGTATATAGCCATATGAAGGTGTGTACAGATGTGTATATAGCCATATGAAGGTGTGTACAGATGTGTATATAGCCATATGAAGGTGTGTACAGATGTGTGTACAGATGTGTATATAGCCATATGAAGGTGTGTACAGATGTGTATATAGACATATGAAGGTGTGTACAGATGCGTGTACAGATGTGTATATAGCCATATGAAGGTGTGTACAGATGTGTGTACAGATGTGTATATAGCCATATGAAGGTGTGTACAGATGTGTATATAGACATATGAAGGTGTGTACAGATGCGTGTACAGATGTGTATATAGCCATATGAAGGTGTGTACAGATGTGTGTACAGATGTGTATATAGCCATATGAAGGTGTGTACAGATGTGTATATAGACATATGAAGGTGTGTACAGATGTGTATATAGCCATATGAAGGTGTGTACAGATGTGTGTACAGATGTGTATATAGCCATATGAAGGTGTGTACAGATGCGTGTACAGATGTGTATATAGCCATATGAAGGTGTGTACAGATGTGTGTACAGATGTGTATATAGCCATATGAAGGTGTGTACAGATGTGTGTACAGATGTGTATATAGCCATATGAAGGTGTGTACAGATGTGTATATAGCCATATGAAGGTGTGTACAGATGTGTGTACAGATGTGTATATAGCCATATGAAGGTGTGTACAGATGTGTATATAGCCATATGAAGGTGTGTACAGATGCGTGTACAGATGTGTATATAGCCATATGAAGGTGTGTACAGATGTGTATATAGCCATATGAAGGTGTGTACAGATGTGTGTACAGATGTGTATATAGCCATATGAAGGTGTGTACAGATGTGTATATAGCCATATGAAGGTGTGTACAGATGCGTGTACAGATGTGTATATAGCCATATGAAGGTGTGTACAGATGTGTATATAGCCATATGAAGGTGTGTACAGATGTGTATATAGCCATATGAAGGTGTGTACAGATGTGTATATAGCCATATGAAGGTGTGTACAGATGTGTATATAGCCATATGAAGGTGTGTACAGATGTGTGTACAGATGTGTATATAGCCATATGAAGGTGTGTACAGATGTGTATATAGCCATATGAAGGTGTGTACAGATGCGTGTACAGATGTGTATATAGCCATATGAAGGTGTGTACAGATGTGTATATAGCCATATGAAGGTGTGTACAGATGTGTATATAGCCATATGAAGGTGTGTACAGATGTGTATATAGCCATATGAAGGTGTGTACAGATGTGTATATAGCCATATGAAGGTGTGTACAGATGTGTGTACAGATGTGTATATAGCCATATGAAGGTGTGTACAGATGTGTATATAGCCATATGAAGGTGTGTACAGATGCGTGTACAGATGTGTATATAGCCATATGAAGGTGTGTACAGATGTGTATATAGCCATATGAAGGTGTGTACAGATGTGTATATAGCCATATGAAGGTGTGTACAGATGTGTATATAGCCATATGAAGGTGTGTACAGATGTGTATATAGCCATATGAAGGTGTGTACAGATGTGTATATAGCCATATGAAGGTGTGTACAGATGTGTATATAGCCATATGAAGGTGTGTACAGATGTGTGTACAGATGTGTATATAGCCATATGAAGGTGTGTACAGATGTGTATATAGCCATATGAAGGTGTGTACAGATGTGTATATAGCCATATGAAGGTGTGTACAGATGTGTGTACAGATGTGTATATAGCCATATGAAGGTGTGTACAGATGCGTATATAGCCATATGAAGGTGTGTACAGATGTGTGTACAGATGTGTATATAGCCATATGAAGGTGTGTACAGATGTGTATATAGACATATGAAGGTGTGTACAGATGTGTATATAGCCATATGAAGGTGTGTACAGATGTGTGTACAGATGTGTATATAGCCATATGAAGGTGTGTACAGATGCGTGTACAGATGTGTATATAGCCATATGAAGGTGTGTACAGATGTGTGTACAGATGTGTATATAGCCATATGAAGGTGTGTACAGATGTGTATATAGCCATATGAAGGTGTGTACAGATGTGTGTACAGATGTGTATATAGCCATATGAAGGTGTGTACAGATGTGTATATAGCCATATGAAGGTGTGTACAGATGCGTGTACAGATGTGTATATAGCCATATGAAGGTGTGTACAGATGTGTATATAGCCATATGAAGGTGTGTACAGATGCGTGTACAGATGTGTATATAGCCATATGAAGGTGTGTACAGATGTGTATATAGCCATATGAAGGTGTGTACAGATGTGTATATAGACATATGAAGGTGTGTACAGATGTGTGTACAGATGTGTATATAGACATATGAAGGTGTGTACAGATGTGTATATAGACATATGAAGGTGTGTACAGATGTGTATATAGACATATGAAGGTGTGTACAGATGCGTGTACAGATGTGTGTACAGATGTGTATATAGACATATGAAGGTGTGTACAGCTGTGTATATAGACATATGAAGGTGTGTACAGATGTGTATATAGACATATGAAGGTGTGTACAGATGTGTATATAGACATATGAAGGTGTGTACAGATGTGTATATAGCCATATGAAGGTGTGTACAGATGTGTATATAGCCATATGAAGGTGTGTACAGATGCGTGTACAGATGTGTATATAGCCATATGAAGGTGTGTACAGATGTGTATATAGCCATATGAAGGTGTGTACAGATGTGTGTACAGATGTGTATATAGCCATATGAAGGTGTGTACAGATGTGTATATAGCCATATGAAGGTGTGTACAGATGTGTATATAGCCATATGAAGGTGTGTACAGATGTGTATATAGCCATATGAAGGTGTGTACAGATGTGTATATAGCCATATGAAGGTGTGTACAGATGTGTATATAGCCATATGAAGGTGTGTACAGATGTGTATATAGCCATATGAAGGTGTGTACAGATGTGTATATAGCCATATGAAGGTGTGTACAGATGTGTATATAGCCATATGAAGGTGTGTACAGATGTGTATATAGCCATATGAAGGTGTGTACAGATGTGTATATAGCCATATGAAGGTGTGTACAGATGTGTGTACAGATGTGTATATAGCCATATGAAGGTGTGTACAGATGTGTGTACAGATGTGTATATAGCCATATGAAGGTGTGTACAGATGTGTATATAGACATATGAAGGTGTGTACAGATGTGTATATAGCCATATGAAGGTGTGTACAGATGTGTATATAGCCATATGAAGGTGTGTACAGATGTGTATATAGCCATATGAATGTGTGTACAGATGTGTATATAGCCATATGAAGGTGTGTACAGATGTGTGTACAGATGTGTATATAGCCATATGAAGGTGTGTACAGATGTGTATATAGCCATATGAAGGTGTGTACAGATGTGTATATAGCCATATGAAGGTGTGTACAGATGTGTATATAGCCATATGAAGGTGTGTACAGATGTGTATATAGCCATATGAAGGTGTGTACAGATGTGTATATAGCCATATGAAGGTGTGTACAGATGTGTATATAGCCATATGAAGGTGTGTACAGATGTGTATATAGCCATATGAAGGTGTGTACAGATGTGTGTACAGATGTGTATATAGCCATATGAAGGTGTGTACAGATGTGTGTACAGATGTGTATATAGCCATATGAAGGTGTGTACAGATGTGTATATAGACATATGAAGGTGTGTACAGATGTGTATATAGCCATATGAAGGTGTGTACAGATGTGTATATAGCCATATGAAGGTGTGTACAGATGTGTATATAGCCATATGAAGGTGTGTACAGATGTGTGTACAGATGTGTATATAGCCATATGAAGGTGTGTACAGATGTGTATATATCCATATGAAGGTGTGTACAGATGTGTATATATCCATATGAAGGTGTGTACAGATGTGTATATAGCCATATGAAGGTGTGTACAGATGTGTATATAGCCATATGAAGGTGTGTACAGATGTGTGTACAGATGTGTAGACTGACCCCTCTTGGTCTTGCAGGGTCCTGCCTCTGGGTTTAACTCCTGCAGTGGGAGGGTCACGATGCTCACCATCTTAGCCGCCTGCATGTACTGAAACATCTTCTTAAACGTTCGCTCACAGATGTGCTGCAGAGAGAACACACACACACACACACACACACACACACAATGTGGTACTGCTTTAAACCCCTGTCCAGACTAGATACAGGCCCCGCCCACTAGTGAGCGGAGTGATGCTGCAGGTGTAAAGGAGAACACCCTACTCCTGACCTCTGACCTTCTGTACACTGACAGTGAGCAAAGGCAGGTACTCACACACACACACACACACACACACACACACACACACACACACACAGTGCTCACCAGCTGGTCCCTCAGTTTGATCATGATGCCGATGTTGTTGGGAAGCTCAGACAGCAGGTTGGACGTTAACTCCATCAGGATGTCGTATTTACTCCGCCTGAGACAACGACACAGGACACACACACATCACTACTACTACACTCTGGGTCCGTGTGTGTGTGTGTAAGAGTATGTGAGCAAACTTGTGTATAAACATATGACTGACAGTGAAGGAGGAATGGCCTATGTACCTGTCAATCTCAATAAATAAATAAATAAATGAAGTACCGACACACACACACACACACACACACACCTGTCGACGTGGAAGCGTTTAAGCAGCAGCAGGATGGAGTGTTGCTGCCCCCCGGTGGGCAGGCGTATGACGTGCGACTGCATGGTGATGAGGCCGTTCTTATCCAGAGACTTACGCAGGTAGTGGATCTTCCCCGAGTCCAGTCTGAACGACCAATCAGAGAGCAGCGTCATTTAAACACACACCTCATCTTCACACAACATCTGTGATGATCAGTGAGTGTGTGTGTGTGTGTGTGTGTGTGTGTGAGTGTGTGTGTACTTGGACGCGATGCTCTGCAGGTCTTTCTGTAGCTCTCCCTGCCAGCGCGCCCGTCCCAGTCTCTCTAAGATGCAGTACGACAGGTCGCTCAGTCTCACCTCCGGGTTTCCCTCAGAGCCAATCAGAGCGCGGATCCTCACCTGCTGACTCGCCACCATCACCAGCTTCTCCCCCCACCTCCACACACACACACACACACACAAACTCAGCACTGTTATCACCACACACAATAATAATAACATACGTGTGTGTGTGTGTGTGTGTGTGTACTGACTGTGCGTATGCCTCCTGCAGTGTGACTCGGGGTGTGTTTGTCTCTGTCCTGATGAGACTGTTTATGTCCCGTCTCTCTCTGTAGTAGAGACACGAGCCCTGGATGCCCCCGGGGTCGTCCTGCACCACGCTGGGGGGGTAAACATCGGCGTCCCGCGCCGGCATGCGACGCAGCTCCTGGATCCCCGTGTCTGGGTCGATGTTCTGGAACCTGCAGCGGTATGGATCACACACACACACACACACACACACACACACACAGGTCAGCACGTTCACATAGAGCATGACATTAACAAGGGAGCACAAGCTGACTCATGTGACGTCACTACAGAGCCCCACTCTGAGGTGATGGTGTGTGTGTGTGTGTGTGTGTGTGTGTGTGTGAGAGACTGACCGGTCGTATAAGATGACCGGGGGTCTGTCCTGGGGCAGGAGGTAGAAGTCCACCTGCTCGTGACTGGACACCAGGAACCTCCACAGGTAGTCCCGGGTCCGGGGGTCCAGACTGAGGGTGAAGGGGGGCTGCCGGGTCTGGAGGCGGACCCACAGGGAGCTCAGGGTGATCCCGTCCAGACCCTCCAGCGCCACCTCGTCCAACACCACCGCCAGCGCGTCCATCTCCGGGTACAACAACAATACTAATACTAATACTACTACTACAATCACCTCACACACAACCTGTTAGCTTCACGGCTAACCACACACTTTCACTCACGCGCGCAACACTGCGCGAGAGCCCCAGTGATGTTTGTATTCTCTTCCGGGTCTGCCCCCCCCCCCAGCCACCTACCCTTGCCCGCAGTTTAGCTCACGAGCGTGGCGCTGATTGGACAGACCCGAAGAGCCGGTGACTAACCCGCCAATCATAGCGCAGGGGCGGGATTAAAACAGACGTTACTTCTTCTTCTTCTTCTGCTGCTGCTGCTGCGCTACGGTGACTGCAGCGACCTCTACAGCCGGATGGTTGTAAAGACACGTTCACAAGTAGACATTATAAATGTTTTATTAATGAATAAAGAGTTGAACACGACACACACAAACCCTATGTGGGACCATTAAACACTCAAACATCCTCTCAGATTTAATACTAATCATCCTCGTCTTGATATCTTCACTAGAGTTAAGAGATAAATATTGTACTTCACCACGTACTTGTTCCTTTGTTCCTAAATAAACATGATTAGACTATTTTGATGTTGTTTTCCTCATAAACATGTGGTGTGATCCTCTACAGCCCGTCAACATTTACACACTTGGCAGACGCTCTAATCCAAGAACAACGTACATATTGTCTCAGGGTTGTTTATTATTATTATAACATCAGAGCATTTGAGGATCCATGGCCTTGTTCAAGAGCTTTAAACCTGGGACCTTCTGGTCAGTGGTCTACCACCGTCACCACCGCGTCACCAGTTCGGAGGGACGAGGACGAGGCAGGGACGAGGACGAGGCAGGAACTCCATGGCCATACCCGGGGAAATTATTTCGTTTTCCCCCCGATACAATAAAAGATTGTTTTTCGTTTTCAGAGTTCACTTTGTTTGCCTAAAACATCAGACATCACAGAGTACAAACGTCACCATCAACCTGAGGAAGCACACTGAGGTATGGACTGAACCAATCCTCAACTCCTGAACTAAATGAGCTCCAGAGATGTGTGATGAAGTGTACTAAAGGATATCCGCTAGCTGCCGTTAGTGATTGGGAAGTCAAACGATGTAACACCTGGATTAAACTTTAGACTGATGTTAGCTGATCGTGTAATGTGAATAAGTTAACTGAAGTCCTTTAGAGACATGTTTTAGCGTGACAGCGATGGCTCTGTACCAGTCTGAGACTGGGTGGGGTTGA
>NC_071117.1:1435000-1477500 GCF_024256425.1 Clarias gariepinus | reverse complement strand
GACAAACATTTTCTTTTTCAGATGCTCTAAAGAATCTTTAGAGAAAATTAACTACAAAATCTTGACTCTAAGACTTGATTAGGTAAGAATGGGCTGAGATCAATCAGGGTGTGGCCCTGAAGTTAATTGACAGCATGCCAGGGCGAATCACCGAGGTCTTTAATAAGAAGGATCAACACTGCAAATACTGACTCTTTACGTAAGCTTAATGTTATTGTCAATAAAAACATTTGACTCTTATGAAACGCTTGAAATTACGCTTCAGAGTGACATCTGACACAAAGATCTAAAGACACTAAAGGAGCAGACTTTGTGATAAATTAATATTTGTCATTCTCAAAACTTTTGGCCCTCAGCTGTAGATGTCCACTTCCCTCCTGTCACTGCTGTGATGATGATCCTAAACTCATCTGAACAAGATCTTATTGTGGATCTTATCGTGGATGAGTTATGGTTTCTGTAAATGAAAATTACACGCTGGTTTCTTCAGCCAGAACTTTCTCCACCTGCTCTGTGTGTGTGTGTGTGTAAGTGTTCTGATTGGATTAGTCGCAGTGCATTATGAGATTTGCCCCCTGCTGTTAGTTAAACATCTTTATTCCCGAGTTTAAAGTGGCCCCCCTTCTGCAGCGTGTGCTTTGATGTTTGAGGATGAGCGCGTGTTTTCAGACGCGGCAGTCAGAAGAAACGACGCAGTGGCTTTGAGCGAGCGGCACAATGAGGCCTCCTCTAACGCCCTCGTGCCCTCCTCTAACACCCTCGCACCCTTCGCTGGGACGCCAGAGAAAGGGGACTGAGAATATAAAAGGATAATATTTGAATGTTAAAGCCAGAGTTACCGATGAAAAGCCGAGCCGAGCGGCGGGCCGCTCCCGGCGGCCATCTTTGATGAGGCGCTGAAATGACTTCCAGCGGAGTGCTCTCTCCGTCCGTCCTGCATGTCTCTCTGTCCTCTCTCCCCTCATGTCCCCGATCATTCTTTTTCTCCTTTTTGTTTCTTTTCTTCCCTTGCGTGACAGCATGTGAGATCGTGCCCCTCCCCCACTCGCCATGGCAGCGGCGCTATTAACAGGATTTGGTATGATATCATTCATTTCCATTTCTCTTTTTGAGTCCATAGTGTCCAGGCTAACGTCTGATCATCAAACGCACGGCTCTAAAAAAGGAAAAAAGGCGATTTCGTATCACTGCGTTACGGCGAGTCCTTGCGCGCTGTCTTAACAATCAGTCCCCCTATCCGTCCCACACTCTGACCGGATAGAGTCAGTCCAGGTACGGTTATCGCTACTCTGCTAACGCTTAGCATGCTAAATCTGTTTGACTTGCGCTTTGTCATGTGATGGAGGCGGGCAAACATGGCCACACCTCACTGCTAATTATAATACAAGGCGGTGCAGATGCTCCTCCTCCTCCATCACTCTAACCTCAACAACACCGACTACACCAGCCTTAAGAAGCAGTAGATAAATGTTATAACAGCGTGTATTTACATCATCATGGATGTGTGGGCGGAGCTTAACACAGCACATATCAAACTATTTAACGTTAAAGCATCAACACCTGTGCTCAAAAAAGAAAGAAGAGACGAGCGAAACCCTAATCGGTAAATGGTGTCACCGAACCACACCTACCACAGAAACCCCACCCACTTTCATGAGAACGTAGGGAGCCTGTTTCTGATTCGTACACTCCGCCTGCCGCTGACAGACCGTCCGAGTGCTTGTGTGCACCTCTCTGGCCACTGCGATCTGATTGGCTGTGCACGTTTCAATGGTTACGCGTTCCTGTGCATTACTGTATACGTTCCTCCTACGCCATCGCTCATCACGCTCAAGCTGTGTGACGTGACAGGTTACGCCATGCCGCCATCGACTCCCACGTGGACATCATTCTAAATCGTTTCCATGGTAATTAGACTGGGAAAAGACTGCTCAAAAAGTTTATCAGCAACAAAACACACACAAGGTTCGTTTTTTTACAGGAATTTATTTGTTAATATTTTGTGTTCAGTCATTAGCAAAGCATCTCACACACGACATCATTCATACAGCTCACCTGCTATGACTGTGGATAAACGTGTGTGTGTGTGGAACAGCAGAAGGCAGACTAAGACTCGGGAGACCCGCAGAGCTGTCTCAACCCCCCCACCCCACACACACACACTGAGCCGAAAAGGTCAGGACAGGCGCGGCTAAACAGATGCTAATCCTCTCCTCTGGGACACAGGGATTGAATGATACGACCTTTATTTAGAGAAAGTGTGTGTGTGTGTGTGTGTGTGTGCTCTCTACGTGACCTGATTATAATGTTCGTAAACCCCGTGGACGTGCTGCAGATGTTTTCTGTGTCCTCCCATAACATCGTCTCAGATACACATCGTCACTAAAAGTTTAGTTTGAACCGTTAGCGAGCTAGCCGCTCTGAGTCAGCTAGCTGTGATTAAAGGCTAAGTAATCAGTGACGTCTGTGTGTATAGCGGGTTTAGGGGAGTTAGGACGTATTCACTAGTGCTGTTGGGTAACGACACGTCCACGCAGGGTCGTCTACAAACCACTGTACTGTCTCTCACACACACCGTCTCTCTCACACACCGTCTCTCACTGTACGCCTCTTTGTTTTCCTGTCTGTCTCTCTCTTTTTCTTGCTGTACCATTATTGCTGTCCATCTGTTTTTTTCTGTCTCTCTCTTTATCTCAATCTCGCCTTCTGTATGTCTCTCTTTATGTCTCTCTTTCAATATGTCTCTCTCTTTTCGAATGTCTTTTTCTGTCTAAAAGTCTGTCCATCTTTTTCCCCTTTTTCTTTATGTCTCTGAACCTCGGTGATGATTAAAGATTAAAGATCCTTTCTTGCTCCACCAGAGGGCGATGAGGTCAGGGGTCGATGTTAAAGGAGGAGCGAAAGTCTCTCTCCCACTGTTTCTGTCTCTCCTCCGTCTTCCTCCTGGCCTTAGCGCCGAGCGTCGTCCCTCTCTCCCGTCTCTCCGGCACCCTGCGGATCGCCCGCTCGTCGTTGGCCTTGAAGTGCGTGACCTTCGACCTGGGCGCGGGCCCGAACCCGAGGCCGGCGGTGTCCGATTTGAGGACGGTGCCGACAGGGTCGCGGCGGCCCGCGTGTCCCGGGCCAAGTCCGGAGCGGGGGTCCCACCCCAGACGCAGCATGACCCTGTACCCCACGCTGGAGGGGGCGAGGCAGTAGTGGGGGAGCGAGGGGGGTCGCGCCAGGCTGAACTGGTGCAGCGTGGACGAGGAGTGTGTGTGAGCGCTGTCTGTGTAGGTCACCTCACACACGTCACACCACCGAGGGGGAGAGTGGCTGGGCGGACACACACACAAGATTTATAATTACTACTCTATTTATGTATATAAAGTCTAACAAAAAGTGTAAAGTGTAAAAACACACACACACACACACGTACCTGTGTGCTGTATCCGCAGGTGTGTGTGAGGTGTGTGTGACGCTGAGCTCCTCCAGGAGAGTAACGATGTCTTGATGTCCAGCGAGACGAGCCAGATCACACGCGTCTCTCCCCTACAGAGACACAAAGAGAGAGAATAAAGAGTGAGACAAAAAGGTGGACAGACAAAAATATAGACAGACGGGAAGAACATAGAGAGAGAGAGAGAGAGAGAGAGAGACATGACCCCACCCCCTGACCTGTGTGTCTGTGATTGATCTCCACAGCGCCCCCCGGTGGAGCAGGACTCGAACCGCCTGTGTTCTGCCGGAGTAGGCGGCGCTCATCAGGGCGGTCCAGTTGAACTGGTCTCTGAAGTTGGGGTCACAGCCCCGTCTCAGGACGTCCTCCAGTCCCCGGATGTCCCCCTGCTCCGCGCACCGCAGCAGCCTGTATCCGTCCGTGCGGCCTGTGGGGGGTGCTGTGATCGAGACCTCATCGCTGGGGCCCTCGGCCACTCCGCCTCCTCCACGGGCCCCGCCTCCTTCACGAGCCCCGCCTCCTTTACGTCCACCTGTAAGAGAAAGAGAAGTGTATAGGATTGCCGTAACAAAGTCACGCTAACGACACGCTTTACAACAAAATCTACCGCGACTGTTGTCCTACAGGCTCCGCCCACTTTCCACACTGAGTCTAAAATAAAGTTTCAGACAGTAAAAACTAGTTTATGGTCGGCTGTGTGTTAATAAGGATACTGACTCCGTCCTGCTCTCCCTCGGCGTCTCTCCGTCCTCTCCTCCGTCCTCGCTCCATCCTGGTCCTTAAACAGACTCTGGTAGAAGTCTCTCACTTCCTCTCCGCTCAGCGCCGCGCCCCCCTCTCTCCCCGTCTCTCTCGCGGTCTCTCTCTCTCTCTCCGTCTCCGTCCAGCTCTTCTCCTCCTCTCTGGCGTGGATGAAGAACCCCGCGTGTCTCATGGCACCGAGACTCAAACGTCCTGTTTTTCTGTCCTGAACTGAGAGAAACAGAGAGAGAGGAGCGACCTTGCGTGACCTTTCTGTTCCTGATTCAGCACACCTGAGACAGGTAAGAGGAGCGACAGACCACGGGAGGGTCTGATGGGGGGGGATCACTGCACACACACACACACACACACACACACACACACGTTATTTACATGACAGAGAGGGAGTGTATCATTAGCAAATTCATTATATTTCCCGTCTATAAATAAACTGACCGGGTCATGTGACCTTCTCATGAAGAACTAATGTGAATGAACTGAAGTGTTTAATACAACAACAACAACAACAATAATAATAATAATAATAATAATGATGATGATGATACATCTCTAAATGTTCTGTTAGAAAGTAACCCCCCCCCCACACACACACACACTTCCTTTTAAATGATCATATTTATATTACTCTCTCTAATCACAGTGTGTGTGTGTGTGTGTGTGTGTTAGCAGTGAGCTAACGCTAATTAACACACACATATAGAGAAGCCAGAAACCCCCAGCTCCTAATAAAGACAGCTCTGTGTGTGTGTGTGTGTGTGTGTGGGTCATTAAACACACAGTCGCTGTGCTTTAATTAACATCTAAATTAATAATAATAATAATAATAATAATAATAATGGTGGTGGTGGTGGTTTTGTTTATTTACCCAGAGTGCAGCGGTGTAGCGCCCCGTGAAGCGCGAGTCAATCCGGATACCACAAACTCACACTTCCGGTTCCGGTGTGACGTCATATTTCAAAATAAAAGTGAATGTAAGTCTCTATTTTTTGCTGCTGAGAGACTGAAGTGTGAGTCCTGAGGATCTGCTGCTGAACCTTTAATCACTCAGAGATCAACATACAACAACAACTGGAATACAAATCAGGAAATAACTTACATACATGTTTATTTCATTTATTTTTCATGAAAAAAATATTTTAAAAACCAAACATGAGTTTGTACCACATGAAGTACCACATTAGGGCAGTGACCTATATTTACTAATTTCTCTTTTTACATTTCAGCTTAAAAAGAATAAAATATTATAAAACAAACTAAATGTAGGCACTGATCAAACAAAACACACACTTAATATGTTTCAATCACACACAGTGAATAAACATAAATATAAACAGAGCTCAGCTTAAAGTAAAGGCCACACACACACACACACACCCCACACACACAGTCAGTAGTCTGGACATGGGCTCTCTGAACTGAAAAACCACGTGTGTGTGTGTGTGTGTGTGTGTGTGTAACACCGGGATTGGTTAACTCTAAATAAACCATAATAATTAGCAGTTCTTTAAATAATAATAAATGTTTTATTCAGCAGTAATGTTTCTGTAAGTCTGGGTTATTAAATGTACACATGTAAATACAGAAGAATGAAAATGGGCCCCACGATTGTAAACGCTAAAATAAAATCCTTAGAAAAGAGAGCCCTCTAACACTATGATGTCATAAAACTTGGGCCCTAATAGTAATAATAAGAATAACATAAGAAGAAGAAGAAGAAGAAGAACAACAACAATAATAATAATAATAATAATGTATTTGTGAAATAAACACATCTAATAGTTGAATTTAGTGCAACAATAATATATGAGAAGATTGTGAGACATATTTCAGTTTAATATCTGTCTATATACAGTATATAGAGTTCTGTATGTGTTTTGCTCACACATACACACTCCCTCTTGGTCACTAGGGGGAGTAAGAGAGCAGCAGTGAGTGTGTGAGTGAGTGACGTCACAGTCTGTGTAGAACAGTGAGGTGGATGTGAGAATGTCAGAGCACTTGAACGCAGCCCAGGTGTGTCTCTGTGTTGTTAGCCTAGCTTAGCTTATGTGCTGAATGTTTGCTAAAGGCTGTAGTGACACCTGGTTAATGTCTGCTCCCTTTAAACAGCCCTGAGTCCTCAGGTAAACTAATTCTACTTCCGGTCTGAGAGCCAGGACAGTGTGCTAGTCTAAAGGTTATGTGTGCTAACCTGTGTGGATTAGCTTAGCACAGTCATCTGTAGCCTGGCAGCCATGGCTAGCTCTTTAGCTTGGTTGTCACCTAGCTAGCATTAATCTTTTATTCATTTATTTACATATTTACCTATTCTAGGGTGAAAATATAAAACTGTTTTGTTGCTAATAACAGCATTGTGTGTGTAGTGAGTAGATACAGTAGATACAGTAGTGAGTAGATACAGTAGTGAGTAGATACAGTAGATACAGTAGTGAGTAGATACAGTAGATACAGTAGTGAGTAGAGAGTAGATACAGTAGTGAGTAGATACAGTAGATACAGTAGTGTGTAGATACAGTAGATACAGTAGTGAGTAGATACAGTAGTGTGTAGATACAGTAGATACAGTAGTGAGTAGATGCAGTAGTGAGTAGTGAGTAGATACAGTAGTGAGTAGATACAGTAGTGAGTAGTGAGTAGATACAGTAGTGAGTAGATACAGTAGTGAGTAGTGAGTAGATACAGTAGTGAATAGATACAGTAGATACAGTAGTGTGTAGATACAGTAGATGCAGTAGTGAGTAGATGCAGTAGTGAGTAGATGCAGTAGTGAGTAGTGAGTAGATACAGTAGTGAGTAGATACAGTAGTGAGTAGATACAGTAGATACAGTAGTGAGTAGATACAGTAGTGAGTAGTGTGTAGATACAGTAGATACAGTAGTGTGTAGATACAGTAGTGAGTAGATACAGTAGTGTGTAGATACAGTAGATACAGTAGTGAGTAGATGCGTAGTGAGTAGATACAGTAGATACAGTGAGTAGATACAGTAGATACAGTAGTGAGTAGATGCAGTAGTGAGTAGATGCAGTAGTGAGTAGTGAGTAGATACAGTAGTGAGTAGATACAGTAGTGTGTAGATACAGTAGATACAGTAGTGAGTAGATGCAGTAGTGAGTAGATACAGTAGATACAGTAGTGAGTAGATACAGTAGTGAGTAGATACAGTAGTGAGTAGTGAGTAGATACAGTAGTGAGTAGATACAGTAGTGAGTAGTGAGTAGATACAGTAGATACAGTAGTGAGTAGATACAGTAGATACAGTAGTGAGTAGATACAGTAGTGAGTAGATACAGTAGTGAGTAGATACAGTAGATACAGTAGTGAGTAGATACAGTAGATACAGTAGTGAGTAGATACAGTAGTGAGTAGATACAGTAGATACAGTAGTGAAATACAGTAGTGAGTAGATACAGTAGATACAATAGTGAGTAGATACAGTAGATACAATAGTGTGTAGATACAGTAGTGAGTAGATACAGTAGATACAGTAGTGTGTAGATACAGTAGATATGGTAGTGAGTAGATACAGTAGTGTGTAGATACAGTAGATACGGTAGTGAGTAGATACAGTAGATACAGTAGTGAGTAGATACAGTAGATACAATAGTGAGTAGATACAGTAGTGAGTGGATACGATAAATAAAGTCGTGAGTAGATACATTAGATACAGTAGTGAGTAGATACAGTAGATACAGTAAATACAGCAGTGAGTGGATACAGTAAATACAGTAGTGAGTAGATACAGTAGTGAGTAGATACAGTAGATACAGTAGTGAGTAGATACAGTAGTGTGTAGATACAGTAGATACAGTAGTGAGTAGATACAGTAGTGAGTAGATACAGTAGATACAGTAGTGAGTAGATACAGTAGATACAGTAGTGAGTAGATACAGTAGTGTGTAGATACAGTAGATACAGTAGTGAGTAGATACAGTAGTGAGTAGATACAGTAAATAAAGTCGTGAGTAGATACAGTAGTGAGTAGATACAGTAGTGAGTAGATACAGTAGATACAGTAAATACAGTAGTGAGTAGATACAGTAGTGAGTAGATACAGTAAATACAGTAGTGAGTAGATACAGTAGTGAGTAGCTACAGTAGATACAGTAGTGAGTAGATACAGTAGTGAGTAGATACGATAAATAAAGTCGTGAGTAGATACAGTAGATACAGTAGTGAGTAGATACAGTAGATACAGTAAATACAGCAGTGAGTAGATACAGTAGATACAGTAGTGTGTAGATACAGTAGTGAGTAGTGAGTAGATACAGTAGTGAGTAGATACAGTAGTGAGTAGATACAGTAAATAAAGTCGTGAGTAGATACAGTAAATACAGCAGTGAGTAGATACAGTAGTGAGTAGATACAGTAAATACAGTAGTGAGTAGCTACAGTAGATACAGTAGTGAGTAGATACAGTAGTGAGTAGATACGATAATTAAAGTCGTGAGTAGATACAGTAGATACAGTAGTGAGTAGATAGAGTAGATACAGTAAATACAGTAGTGAGTAGATACAGCAGTGAGTAGATACAGCAGTGAGTAGATACAGTAGTGAGTAGCTACAGTAGATACAGTAGTGAGTAGATACAGTAGTGAGTAGATACGATAAATAAAGTTGTGAGTAGATACAGTAGATACAGTAGTGAGTAGATACAGTAGATACAGTAAATACAGCAGTGAGTAGATACAGTAGTGAGTAGATACAGTAAATACAGTAGTGAGTAGATACAGTAGTGAGTAGATACAGTAGTGAGTAGATACAGTAGATACAGTAGTGAGTAGATACAGTAGTGAGTAGATACAGTATATACAGTAGTGAGTAGATACAGTAGTGAGTAGATACAGTAAATACAGTAGTGAGTAGATACAGTGGATACAGTAGTGAGTAGATACAGTAGATACAGTAGTGTGTAGATACAGTAGTGAGTAGTGAGTAGATACAGTAGTGAGTAGATACAGTAGATACGTAGTGAGTAGATACAGTAGTGAGTAGATACAATAAATAAAGTCGTGAGTAGATACAGTAGATACAGTAGTGAGTAGATACAGTAGATACAGTAGTGAGTAGATACAGTAGATACAGTAAATACAGCAGTGAGTAGATACAGTAGTGAGTAGATACAGTAGATACAGTAGTGTGTAGATACAGTAGTGAGTAGATACAGTAGATACAGTAGTGAGTAGATACAGTAGATACAATAGTGAGTAGATACAGTATATACAGTAGTGAGTAGATACAGTAGTGAGTAGATACAGTAAATACAGTCGTGAGTAGATACAGTGGATACAGTAGTGAGTAGATACAGTAGATACAGTAGTGAGTAGATACAGTAGATACAGTAGTGAGTACAGTAGTGCTGTACCTATCTATCATCTATCATCTATGTCTCCTGTGCTCTTTTCACTTGTATCGTCACCTCTGCTGGCCTGTGTGTCACGTGTAGATGCCAAGTGTAAAGCCCCGATGTCCGACCCTGACCCGAGTCCGCGGCCCGACCCTGACCCTGCCGAGTGTGTGCTGTCGTGTCACTGCTGTTATGACGTGCTGGTGAACCCAACCACCCTGACGTGCGGCCACAGCTTCTGCCGTCACTGCCTCGCCCAGTGGTGGGAGTCGTCACGCCGGACGGAGTGTCCCGAGTGCCGGGAGGCGTGGCAGGGCTTCCCTAAAGTCAACATCCTGCTCAGGTCAACACACACTCCTCAGGGTCAGGGTGATGGTTACCACACACTCCCCAAGGTCAGGGGGTTCCATACTGTGTGTGTGTGTGTGTGTGTGTGTGTGTGTGTAGGGATGCTGTGGAGAAGCTTTACGAGGCGGACGTGAGGAGAAGGCGTGAGGAGATCCAGAGTAACGCCCGTGTCTCTCGCTCACTCTTGGCGTTCCAGCGTTTCGGAGATGAACAGACCAATCACAGATCAGGACAAGCGGGAAGCTTCTGCTTTGGTGTGCTTGTCACACTTAGCTGTGTCATGGTGTGTGTGTGTGTGTGTAAACTCTATATTCACAGGATATACTGTACAATAATGAAAGAGTGAAGTGTGTGTGTGTGTATGTGCGTGTAGGTAATCTTCCTGATGTTCCGCTGGTTCGGTGGAGGAAGTCACCATGACGACCTGGTCAGGAAGCCAATCAGCAGGTGGACGGTTGATGATGTCACACTGTGGATGGAGCAGCTCGGGTCCTGGACCAGTCAGTACAGAGAGGTGTTTAACCGGGAGCAGGTGAACGGCAGGTCAGGAGGCGGTCCAGCTCCGCCCACTTACACTGGTCTACTTCCTGTAGGAACTGTAGGAAATGTTTAACGTGTGTGTGTGTGTGTGTCAGGTTGTTAAACCTGCTGAGTGATGAGGAGTTGTGTGGTGCTCCGTTCCTCATGGAGAACCCCTCACACAGACGGGCCGTCCTGCAGGAGCTGCACAGGGTCCAGGCCCTCGGGGTCAAACCCCCGCGTGACCTCTGGGAGTACAAGGTGTGTGTGTGTGTGTGTGTGTGTGTGTGTAAAGGTTAATGTTGGGGTTACAGAGTCAGATGTTCTCCATGATATCCTGGAGGTAGTAAAGGGCCTAGAAATTGTCAAAAGTATGTGCACCCCTAAACATCACACCAATGTATTGGTCAGGGGTGCACATACTTTTAGTCATCTCTCTCTCTCTCTCTCTCTGTAGACGGTGAACGAGGGGAAGTCCCTGTTCCTGGTCTACGCCCTAAAGGACTCGCCGCGCCTCACGCTCCTCCTCCTCTACCTGTTAGAGTACGACGCCTCCTTCCTCCCGCTCATACACACCTGCTGCTCCACACACAGTGAGCACAGCGAGACGACGGTGTGTGTCTCACACACTCTCACACACACACACACACACACACACACACACACACACACACACACACACACACACACACCTGCTGCTCCACACACAGTGAGCACAGCGAGACGACGGTGTGTGTCTCACACACTCACACACACACACACACACACACACACACACACACACACACACACCCACACACACACACACACACACACACACACCTGCTGCTCCACACACAGTGAGCACAGCGAGACGACGGTGTGTGTCTCACACACTCACACACACTCACACACACACACACACACACACACCTGCTGCTCCACACACAGTGAGCACAGCGAGACGACGGTGTGTGTCTCACACACTCTCACACACACACACACACAAACACACACACCTGCTGCTCCACACACAGTGAGCACAGTGAGACGACGGTGTGTGTCTCACACACTCTCACACACACACACGCACACCCACACCCACACACACACACACACACACACACACACACACACACACACACCCACACCCACACACACACACACACACCTGCTGCTCCACACACAGTGAGCACAGCGAGACGACGGTGTGTGTCTCACACACTCACACACACACTCACACTCACACACACACACACATACACACCTGCTGCTCCACACACAGTGAGCACAGCGAGACGACGGTGTGTGTCTCACACACTCTCACACACACACACACACACACACACACACACACCTGCTGCTCCACACACAGTGAGCACAGCGAGACGACGGTGTGTGTCTCACACACTTTCACACACACACACACACACACACACACATTGTTTAATCGGTTAGGTCTCTACATGGTCCTTTCTGTGTGTGTGTGTGTCCTGCAGTGGGCGGGGCCGGGCCCGTGGCAGTGGGCGTGGTTTGTGGTGAAGTGGGTGGTGTTTCCGTACCTGCTGCTGGCCCAGTTTGCTCTCGGGTGGCTGAGTGTGCACTACTGGACCTCACGGGTCGTGGTGATGAACGCCGCGCTGCTGTCCTTACAGGAGGGACACGCCCTCTGGAGGGGGTGGAGCCAAGGAGCGCTCAGGTACCACACTGAGATACACACACACACACACACACACACACACCTCAGGACGCTAATACAGTCAGAGTATAGAGCAGAGTGTTAAGGTGAGTGTTAATGTGTGTGTGTGTGTGTGTGTGTGTGTGTGTGTTTCAGGACGCTCCCCCGCACTGTGTTTGCTCATGTCTGGAGGGCGGGGCTTCACAGCGTGCTCTTCCTGTTCCTCTGCCCTCTGCTGCCTCAGTGTGTGTGGAACGGCATGTTCTACTGGGGGCTCTACTGTAGCCCCGCCTTCAACACACACACACTACTGCAGCAGATCCTACACACACACACACACCAGGCAAGGGAGTGACACACACACACACACACACACACACACACTACTGCAGCAGATCCTACACACACACACACACCAGGCATAAGAGTGATACACACACACACACACACACACACCAGGCACGAGAGTGACACACACACACACACACACACACACACACACACACAAAACGAAGAAGGTCATGATTTCTGAAGAACCAATAAGATGAAAGCTTTGTCTCCACTGACCAATCACAGTCCGGCTGTAGATGGAGGCGGAGCCATGAGGAGTGTTTATATGTTCTCTCGTGTGAGAGATTCAGAGTTAATAAAATAACTTCATCTGTCTGTCTGAGTGATGTCATCATGCAGTGTGTGTGTGTTTACAGTTTCATTACGTCCTTTAAATATTTTCTATTAATTTATTATACATTTATTTTTGAGATGATTTAAATACATTTTTGAGAGCTGAATTTATGTAAAATAATTCTACAATAAAAATAACTGAATGAGTCGTGCTTTCAGAAGAATATTGTTTCTGTTTAAACACGAGTGTGTGTGTGTGTGTGTTATTTTATATTTAATAATTAACATGGTGTGTGTCTCAGGCAGTGTGTGTATCTGATGCTCTTTAACTTGGTGATGTAAAAGTGTGTTTTGTGCGTTGTGAGGACCCCGCGTCCCCGTAATGACAGGAATACACAACGTCTCTTACACACACTGCAGCTTTTATTGACAGGATGAAAACAAACGAGTTCAGTCTGTTAATCACAGAGGACATGTTATAATAACTAATGTTAATATGGCGTAGTATTATTCATCTACATCAGTATTAGAGCGTGTGTGTGTGTGTGTGTGTGTGTGTGTGTGTGTGTGTCAGTAGTAAGCACACGTCGGTAGCTCGGGTCCACACAGGAAGTCGGGCCACGCCACGTATTTGAGGTTATATGGAGCGTTCTTCAGACACTGTGCTGCTTCTCGGTCACACACACACAACATCTTCTCACAGCGGTCTGTCAGGGAGCCTGCACACACACACACACACGCAATTTATTCATGCTTAGCAATTATAAAGTCAGTACCAATGGTGTGTGTGTGTGTGTGTGTGTGTGTGTGTGTACCGCAGTCGAGCGGCTGACTGTCACAGCTCCATGGATACACGTGTGTCTTTGTGTAACAGCCTCGATCCTCAGCCTTTGCGTAGCAGCAGTCATGCTTGTGACAACACCTTACACACACACACACACACACACACACACAGGTTAGAGTTAACCCCTGATACGCAGTGAGAGCAGAAATGGGACGGAACCCCAGGAGTGTCACTGTGTGACCGAGCACAGTAACACACCCAAGTGGTCGCCATGGTTACGGTACGATTACAGTATCAGTGTGTGTGTGTGTGTGTGTGTGATTATAACAGGGTGCAGCCCCAGATCTCTAAATTAATGTGTTCACTCTGTGCTCACTTTGACTGTAATTATACACTGTGTGTGTGTGTGTGTGTGTGTGTGTGTGTGTTTTACCAGTCTGCGGGGTCCCGGGGCCACCCCTCCCCTCCTACTCCACAGTAACACCCGTACATGATGTAAGCAAGTGCTGAGCGTCCTGTACTGCACTTCACCACACCAGCCAGCTCCAATGTAGTGTGTGTGTCTGTGGGAAACACAACTGCACAACACACACACACACACACACACACACAGACAGACACACCGGACACACACAAAGACATACGGTCATCCACATAGACAAAGCAGAGTGCCACAGTGCTAAAACACTAATGCACTTAGTGTCAAGCATGTAGAGAACTGAGTAAAGCTGTTTCATTCAAACTGTTATCAGGTGTAATGAGCTGTACAGGGGACTAGACCGGGTCCAGGGAATACACACTTTATAAAGATCAAAAGATTTAGATATGAAGAAAAACAAACATCTGCTCACCTGTGAGGATCAACAGCGCTGTGGTGTACAGGAGAGACATCTCTACTGAACTGGGAGAGGAGACATGCATGCAGGTGTGTGTGTGTGTGTGTGTGGTTTTATAGCTGTTAGTGTGTGTGTGTGTGTGTGTGTGAGAGAGAGAGAGAGAGAGAGACATTTATACTCTCTGACACAAAGTCTTTGTTCTTAAGACACAGACACTGTGATTATTGTTTGAAGAAAGCTGAAGCAGTACAATGTTTATCTCCCACACAGTACAGAGGACAGTGACACTTCCCTAGTGTCGACACTTTACAGACGCTCCCTTAGAGGTAGTGATAAACCCACACTTTATAGACGATCCCTTAGAGTTAGTGATAAACCCACACTTTATAGACGATCCCTTAGAGTTAGTGATAAACCCACACTTTATAGACGATCCCTTAGAGTTAGTGATAAACCCACACTCTATAGACGATCCCTTAGAGTTAGTGATAAACCCACACTTTATAGACGTTCCCTTAGAGTTAGTGATAAACCCACACTCTATAGACGATCCCTTAGAGGTAGTGATAAACCCACACTCTATAGACGATCCCTTAGAGTTAGTGATAAACCCACACTCTATAGACGATCCCTTAGAGTTAGTGATAAACACACTCTTTATAGACGATCCCTTAGAGGTAGTGATAAACCCACACTTTATAGACGATCCCTTAGAGTTAGTGATAAACCCACACTTTATAGACGATCCCTTAGAGGTAGTGATAAACCCACACTTTATAGACAATCCCTTAGAGTTAGTGATAAACCCACACTCTATAGACGATCCCTTAGAGGTAGTGATAAACCCACACTTTATAGACGATCCCTTAGAGTTAGTGATAAACCCACACTTTATAGACGATCCCTTAGAGTTAGTGATAAACCCACACTTTATAGACGATCCCTTAGAGTTAGGGATAAACCCACACTTTATAGACGATCCCTTAGAGGTAGTGATAAACCCACACTCTATAGACGATCCCTTAGAGTTAGTGATAAACCCACACTTTATAGACGATCCCTTAGAGTTAGTGATAAACACACTCTGTGATAAACCCACACTTTATAGACGATCCCTTAGAGTTAGTGATAAACCCACACTTTATAGACGATCCCTTAGAGTTAGTGATAAACCCACACTTTATAAACGTTCCCTTAGAGTTAGAGTGACCCTCTATAAAGTGTGGGTCACTCTATAGACGATCCCTTAAAGGTAGTGATAAACTCACACTCTATAGACGATCCCTTAGAGTTAGTGATAAACCCACACTCTATAGACGATCCCTTAGAGTTAGTGATAAACACACTCTTTATAGACGATCCCTTAGTGTAGTGATAAACCCACACTTTATAGACGATCCCTTAGAGGTAGTGATAAACCCACACTTTATAGACGATCCCTTAGAGGTAGTGATAAACCCACACTCTATAGACGATCCCTTAGAGTTAGTGATAAACCCACACTCTATAGACGATCCCTTAGAGGTAGTGATAAACCCACACTCTATAGACGATCCCTTAGAGTTAGTGATAAACCCACACTCTATAGACGTTCCCTTAGAGTTAGTGATAAACCCACACTCTATAGACGATCCCTTAGAGTTAGTGATAAACCCACACTCTATAGACGATCCCTTAGAGTTAGTGATAAACCCACACTCTATAGACGATCCCTTAGAGTTAGTGATAAACCCACACTTTATAGACGATCCCTTACAGTTAGTGATAAACCCACACTTTATAGACGATCCCTTACAGTTAGTGATAAACCCACACTTTATAGACGATCCCTTAGAGTTAGTGATAAACACACTCTGTGATAAACCCACACTTTATAGACGATCCCTTAGAGTTAGTGATAAGGAGAGAGGAGACATGCATGCAGGTGTGTGTGTGTGTGTGTGGTTTTATAGCTGTTAGTGTGTGTGTGTGTGTGAGAGAGAGAGAGAGAGAGAGAGAGAGAGAGAGACATTTATACTCTCTGACACAAAGTCTTTGTTCTTAAGACACAGACACTGTGATTATTGTTTGAAGAAAGCTGAAGCAGTACAATGTTTATCTCCCACACAGTACAGAGGACAGTGACACTTCCCTAGTGTCGACACTTTACAGACGCTCCCTTAGAGGTAGTGATAAACCCACACTTTATAGACGATCCCTTAGAGTTGGCGATAAACCCACACTTTATAGACGATCCCTTAGAGTTAGTGATAAACCCACACTTTATAGACGATCCCTTAGAGTTAGTGATAAACACACTCTGTGATAAACCCACACTTTATAGACGATCCCTTAGAGTTAGTGATAAACCCACACTTTATAGACGATCCCTTAGAGTTAGTGATAAACCCACACTTTATAAACGTTCCCTTAGAGTTAGAGTGACCCTCTATAAAGTGTGGGTCACTCTATAGACGATCCCTTAGAGGTAGTGATAAACCCACACTCTATAGACGATCCCTTAGAGTTAGTGATAAACCCACACTTTATAGACGATCCCTTAGAGTTAGTGATAAACACACTCTTTATAGACGATCCCTTAGTGTAGTGATAAACCCACACTTTATAGACGATCCCTTAGAGGTAGTGATAAACCCACACTTTATAGACGATCCCTTAGAGTTAGTGATAAACCCACACTCTATAGACGATCCCTTAGAGGTAGTGATAAACCCACACTCTATAGACGATCCCTTAGAGGTAGTGATAAACCCACACTCTATAGACGATCCCTTAGAGGTAGTGATAAACCCACACTCTATAGACGATCCCTTAGAGTTAGTGATAAACCCACACTCTATAAACGTTCCCTTAGAGTTAGTGATAAACCCACACTCTATAGACGATCCCTTAGAGGTAGTGATAAACCCACACTCTATAGACGATCCCTTAGAGTTAGTGATAAACACACACTCTATAGACGATCCCTTAGAGTTAGTGATAAACCCACACTTTATAGACGATCCCTTAGAGGTAGTGATAAACCCACACTTTACAGACGATCCCTTACAGTTAGTGATAAACCCACACTTTATAGACGATCCCTTAGAGTTAGTGATAAACACACTCTGTGATAAACCCACACTTTATAGACGATCCCTTAGAGTTAGTGATAAACCCACACTTTATAGACGATCCCTTAGAGTTAGTGATAAACCCACACTTTATAAACGTTCCCTTAGAGTTAGAGTGACCCTCTATAAAGTGTGGGTCACTCTATAGACGATCCCTTAGAGGTAGTGATAAACCCACACTCTATAGACGATCCCTTAGAGTTAGTGATAAACCCACACTTTATAGACGATCCCTTAGAGTTAGTGATAAACCCACTCTTTATAGACGATCCCTTAGAGTTAGTGATAAACCCACACTTTATAGACGATCCCTTAGAGGTAGTGATAAACCCACACTTTATAGACGATCCCTTAGAGTTAGTGATAAACCCACACTCTATAGACGATCCCTTAGAGTTAGTGATAAACCCACACTCTATAGACGATCCCTTAGAGTTAGTGATAAACCCACACTCTATAGACGATCCCTTAGAGTTAGTGATAAACCCACACTCTATAGACGTTCCCTTAGAGTTAGTGATAAACCCACACTCTATAGACGATCCCTTAGAGTTAGTGATAAACCCACACTCTATAGACGATCCCTTAGAGTTAGTGATAAACCCACACTCTATAGACGATCCCTTAGAGTTAGTGATAAACCCACACTCTATAGACGATCCCTTAGAGTTGGTGATAAACCCACACTTTATAGACGATCCCTTAGAGTTAGTGATAAACCCACACTCTATAGACGATCCCTTAGAGTTAGTGATAAACCCACACTCTATAGACGATCCCTTAGAGTTAGTGATAAACCCACACTTTATAGACGATCCCTTAGAGTTAGTGATAAACACACACTCTATAGACGATCCCTTAGAGTTAGTGATAAACCCACACTTTATAAACGTTCCCTTAGAGTTAGAGTGACCCTCTATAAAGTGTGGGTCACTCTATAGACGATCCCTTAGAGGTAGTGATAAACTCACACTCTATAGACGATCCCTTAGAGTTAGTGATAAACCCACACTCTATAGACGATCCCTTAGAGTTAGTGATAAACACACTCTTTATAGACGATCCCTTAGAGGTAGTGATAAACCCACACTTTATAGACGATCCCTTAGAGGTAGTGATAAACCCACACTTTATAGACGATCCCTTAGAGTTAGTGATAAACCCACACTCTATAGACGATCCCTTAGAGGTAGTGATAAACCCACACTCTATAGACGATCCCTTAGAGTTAGTGATAAACCCACACTCTATAGACGATCCCTTAGAGGTAGTGATAAACCCACACTCTATAGACGATCCCTTAGAGTTAGTGATAAACCCACACTCTATAGACGTTCCCTTAGAGTTAGTGATAAACCCACACTCTATAGACGATCCCTTAGAGTTAGTGATAAACCCACACTCTATAGACGATCCCTTAGAGTTAGTGATAAACCCACACTCTATAGACGATCCCTTAGAGTTAGTGATAAACCCACACTTTATAGACGATCCCTTAGAGTTAGTGATAAACCCACACTTTATAGACGATCCCTTAGAGTTAGTGATAAACCCACACTTTATAGACGATCCCTTAGAGTTAGTGATAAACACACTCTGTGATAAACCCACACTTTATAGACGATCCCTTAGAGTTAGTGATAAACCCACACTTTATAGACGATCCCTTAGAGTTAGTGATAAACCCACACTTTATAAACGTTCCCTTAGAGTTAGAGTGACCCTCTATAAAGTGTGGGTCACTCTATAGACGATCCCTTAGAGGTAGTGATAAACCCACACTCTATAGACGATCCCTTAGAGGTAGTGATAAACCCACACTCTATAGACGATCCCTTAGAGTTAGTGATAAACACACTCTTTATAGACGATCCCTTAGAGGTAGTGATAAACCCACACTTTATAGACGATCCCTTAGAGGTAGTGATAAACCCACACTTTATAGACGATCCCTTAGAGTTAGTGATAAACCCACACTCTATAGACGATCCCTTAGAGGTAGTGATAAACCCACACTCTATAGACGATCCCTTAGAGTTAGTGATAAACCCACACTCTATAGACGATCCCTCAGAGGTAGTGATAAACCCACACTCTATAGACGATCCCTTAGAGTTAGTGATAAACCCACACTCTATAAACGTTCCCTTAGAGTTAGTGATAAACCCACACTCTATAGACGATCCCTTAGAGGTAGTGATAAACCCACACTCTATAGACGATCCCTTAGAGTTAGTGATAAACCCACACTCTATAGACGATCCCTTAGAGTTAGTGATAAACCCACACTCTATAGACGATCCCTTAGAGTTGGTGATAAACCCACACTCTATAGACGATCCCTTAGAGTTAGTGATAAACCCACACTCTATAGACGATCCCTTAGAGTTAGTGATAAACCCACACTCTATAGACGATCCCTTAGAGTTAGTGATAAACACACTCTATAGACGATCCCTTAGAGTTAGTGATAAACCCACACTCTATAGAAGATCCCTTAGAGTTAGTGATAAACACACTCTATAGACGATCCCTTAGAGTTAGTGATAAACACACACTCTATAGACGATCCCTTAGAGTTAGTGATAAACCCACACTTTATAGACGATCCCTTAGAGTTAGTGATAAACCCACACTTTATAGACGATCCCTTAGAGTTAGTGATAAACCCACACTCTATAGACGATCCCTTAGAGTTAGTGATAAACCCACACTTTATAGACGATCCCTTAGAGTTAGTGATAAACCCACACTTTATAGACGATCCCTTAGAGTTAGTGATAAACCCACACTTTATAGACGATCCCTTAGAGTTAGTGATAAACCCACACTCTATAGACGATCCCTTAGAGTTAGTGATAAACCCACACTTTATAGACGATCCCTTAGAGTTAGTGATAAACCCACACTTTATAGACGATCCCTTAGAGTTAGTGATAAACCCACACTTTATAGACGATCCCTTAGAGTTAGTGATAAACCCACTCTTTATAGACGATCCCTTAGAGTTAGTGATGAACCCACACTTTATAGACGATCCCTTAGAGTTAGTGATAAACCCACTCTTTATAGACGATCCCTTAGAGTTAGTGATAAACCCACTCTTTATAGACGATCCCTTAGAGTTAGTGATAAACCCACACTTTATAGACGATCCCTTAGAGTTGGTGATAAACCCACACTCTATAGACGATCCCTTAGAGTTAGTGATAAACCCACACTCTATAGACGATCCCTTAGAGTTAGTGATAAACCCACACTCTATAGACGATCCCTTAGAGTTAGTGATGAACCCACACTTTATAGACGATCCCTTATCTTGGCTCCGCCTGCTCCACTAGTAATGCGGAAGTGTTAAGTCTACGTGGGGTAGTGAGGTTGGTCCGGTGTGAGTGTGTGTGAATGGTGTGTGTGAGTGTGTGTGAGTGTGTGTGTGTGAGATGATGAAGGTATAAATGAAGGCAGCAGTGTTAGTCCGTGTGGTTCGGGATCAGATGGCGCGGAGACCCATGATGCTCTGCGCGGCTCTACTGGTCACCTGCGGGGTCATACTGACTCTCACACTCACCTGCAGGTACACACACACACACACACACACACACACACACTAGTAATAAAAATAATAATAATAATAAGTCAGGTACACAGTGAAACACACACACACACACACACACTGGACACAAACGCATGTACTGAAGTAAGTGTGTGTGTGTGTGTGTGTGTGTGTGTGTTTCACTGTGTACTTGACTTATTAGTGTGTGTGAGAGAGAGGGAGAAAGTGTGTGTGTGTTATCTGAGTGATGTGTGTGTGTGTGTGTGTGTGTGTGTTATCTGAGTGATGTGTGTGTGTGTGTGTGTGTGTGTGTGTGTGTTATCTGAGTGATGTGTGTGTGTGTGTTATCTGAGTGATGTGTGTGTGTGTGTTATCTGAGTGATGTGTGTGTGTTATCTGAGTGATGTGTGTGTGTGTGTGTGTGTGTGTGTGTGTTGTGTTATCTGAGTGATGTGTGTGTGTGTGTTGTGTTTTCTGAGTGATGTGTGTGTGTTGTGTTTTCTAAGTGATGTGTGTGTGTTGTGTTATCTGAGTGGTGTGTGTGTGTGTGTGTGTGTGTGTGTTATCTGAGTGACGTGTCCCATCCTTTCAGAGACAGACAGGTTTCGCATCCAATGTTTGTTTCATTTCTCAGTAACACACACACACACACACACACACAGCGGTCTAACCCAGTGTGTGTGTGTGTGTGTCTGTTTATACGTACTGTATATAAATATTGACACCCCTGTGAGCTCTTCCCGGTGTTCCAGTCTGGATCTGTGTCTGTACAGAACATCCCATAATAATCAGGGCAGAGTGTTTGTGTACAGTACACACACTTTAACTAATGAGGTGTGTGTGTGTAAATGATGTGACCCGGGCTAGGGATGGGTCACATCACACTGAACCTCAGGACAGACTGGTTTGTACTACAGTACCTGGAGTAATCACTCTGACACTGTGCTAAGGAGAAAAACATTGAAGAACATCTCAGAACTTCTCCACTTGAAAATGAGGAGCTCCAACAGCAGCAGAAGACCATGTCAGGTTCCTCTCAGATCAGTGAAGGTCAGGAGTCTGATGATTCACACACACAGGGCACTGATGAGGACCTGGGCATTACATCACCTGGTCTGTCTCCAGTCTGTGTGTGTGTGTGTGTGGAGAAACCAGAGAGGAACCTGATGCTGCTGTATTGGAATTGAGTGTGGATGAACAGCTCCCCAGTAAAACACCTGAACTGGTGTGAAGGAGGGGGGTGTAATTAGTGTGTCACATGACCTCTAAATGCACTTTTCCCTGGAAGACTCCAGAGTTTGTTATAGAATGAACACACACACACCCTGGACTCGCCATGCTCACAGTTCAGACTGTTGATGCCACCCCGGGAGCTCCACCCACCCCGGGAGCTCCACCCACCCCACCATGATGAGACCCAGCCTTTTGTCCGTGGCACAAAGCACCATAGCAGTAACCCTGAGCTGATCTGATCCTCACTGATCCTGTCCTGTTTGTTGCTCCTCTATCTAACGCCCCTCCCCCTCTCTCTTCCCGCCCAGCCGTGCTAAGAGCGTGGTGGCGCTGGCCCGTCCCCCGGTGCGGTTCCTGTCCCCGTCTGTCCCGGTGGTGGACCTGTTTCTGGGACAGCAGGACCAGGCGGAGACGCTGATGGAGGGCTCTGATGTGACCGTGCTGTTCTACTACGCTCCGTGGTGTGCCCACTCCATCGCCGCCAGGGAGCACATCCACCAGGTGGCGCTGCACCTCTCCAGTCAGGTACTCTCCAGTCAGTCTAAGAGTGAGGATGCGTCTCTGATCAGTTTCCTGTAAATGATGATGCGTTTCCAGTGAGTGATTAGTAGAGATGGGGAAAAGTAGATTCAGTTCTGAACATGTGCTGGTTCACGTAATTTCACGTTGACGTTACGACTCCAAAATGTATTTAATGAAAACGATTTATTTTGTGTATAATGGAGATGAAGCGGGCGATCGGTCGGTGATCAGACTCGTCTGGTGGTTGTTCATCCCGTGTGTGTTTGAATAGTGAATCATTCAACAAGTTTATTTATAGATACACGCTCTGCTCAGTAACTCTGGGTTGAATTTAATCTGAAGTTAAATGTTAAACTCTAAAGGTTATAAGGAACTGGCTACATTTAATTAAACATTTTTAAAGGTTTAAAATTGTAATACACTCACAGGGAAATGTGATATTGAACCAGAATGTGAACTGAATCGGCTCTGCGGTATCGCGATCATATGGTATCGGGAGGAGACTGGAGCTTCCCACTGTTACTGATGATGCGTTTCCTGTTGGCGCAGGTCCAGTTTGTAGCGGTGAACTGTTGGTGGCATCAGGGAAAGTGCCGGAAACAGCAGAACTTTTACCAGTACCCGGTTCTACACGTGTACTACAGAAGGTGACGTTTCAGTCTGTTACACACACACACACACACACACACACACGACTCTTTTATATTAATTTGTTTAAGAGAGTGTAATTATTGAACTAAAATAAACAGAATTTAATAATTAAAAATATAGTAAATTATTAAATTATATTATAAATAATGTGTGTGTGTGTGTGTGTGTGTGTGTGTGTAGGTTTGGTCCTGTCCCGTATAAAGGGCCCTTTATAGCTGAATATTTGGAGAGTTTCATACACAGAGTCTCCGCCCCCCTAACCTACCTGTCCTCTCGCTCCGCCCTCCACACCTTCTTATCTCACCACGAGGTAACGTCTCTGTGTGTGTGTGTGTGTGTGTGCGTGTGTGTGTGTGTGTGTAATTTTGTATGTTGGAGATTTCCTACACTGTTTTTTTTTTTTACATATATATGTATATGTGTGTGTGTGTGTTTCTCTCACACAGCAGGGTGTGGTGGGCTTCTTTGACTTTAACGCTTCCCCACAGCCACCTGGTTATCTCACCTTCTTCCTGTCTGCACTGCATGCACTCAGGAAAGGTACAGCACTATCTCACTCACACACACACACACACACACACACTGTTGGCTCTGAGATGTCAGTTTAATACCGTAGTACCATTTAGTCTGAAAGTGTGATCGTGTCAGCTGACTGCAGGCTGCTCTCTGATTGGCTCAGACCCTCAGGGGGCGGTGCGTTTCAGTGTCGTGACCAATCGGGACGTGGCGGCGGGGATGTGGGTGACGGAGGATCAGAGTGTGTATCTGCATCGACGCTTCAACGCTTCACTGGTGAATATACACACACACACACACACACACACACACGACTTTTGATTTTTGCATCGTGTCATATTGTGTGCGTGTGTGTGTGTGCGTGTAGGTGTTCCCGCGCTCCGAAAGGAACTTCACACCTGAGAACATCTGTAACTGGATCTATGAGAACAAAGAGAGCCTCATCACCTGGATTCAGCCAATAGGAGAGAAGAGTCACGCTCTGGAGGCGGAGCTACGTAAAGGACCCGCCCTGCTCATGTTCCTCCCACAGAGTCCGCGCTCGGACACTCAGATGCTGTCCGAGGTAAGCAACTCTGGTAGTGTGGTAGTGCTGTAATGGAGATTGCCTGACACTGAATATCTGCCCCCCCCACACACACACACAGGTGTGTAACGGTATCAGGAGCTCCTCAGCTTTCTCATACATCTTTAAATTCAATCTAATTTTACTTGTCCCTGATGAACGAGCCGAGGGTGACGGTGCTGAGGGGAAAACTCCCTGAGATGGTAATAGGAAGAAACCTTGAGAGGAACCAGACTCAACAGGGAACCCATCCTCATCTGGGTGATAACAGATAGCAGGGATTGATCTGAACTCATACTGTGTGTTAGGAGGCTGGAAGTTCAGTATAACAGGAGATGTGGAGAAGTTCATATGGAGTCTGGTTTGTTATGAGGCTCAGGTAGACTGTAGGAAACTCCAGTCCTGAACTATCGAGAGACTGCAGTCACGAGTCCTCAGAGAACAACTGTCTGCATCAGCCGGGGACAGGACCGTCTTCATGGTAAAGTGGAACCGTCCCCAGTCACCACACACGTGACGAGATCCCATCCACGTGACGAGATCTTCAACCAGAAGATGGACACCAGGACGAGTCAGACAGGGCAGAGGGAGTCTGGATCACTGGCAGCTCAGGAGAGACATGTGTAGTAAGAGACACAATAAATAAGGTGAATGTATATTTAGTGTAGAGTGCAAGCATGAGGAGAGTGACATGAGGGGGAACTGAGATGTAAAGCAACCAATCACCTCACCATTAGCAAACCTGAGTGATCAATGAGAGTGAGGAGGACAGCATCCAAACATACCAGTTCACCATAATACTCTACGTCCATGAGTCCCCCAGATCTGCTCCTTTACCTAAGGCTAATCTATTTATAAAAATGCTTGGCTAAATAAATAGGTTTTTAGCCTGGACTTAAACACTGAGACTGTGTCTGAGTCCCGAACACTATTTGGAAGACTATTCCATAACTTTGGGGCTTTGTAAGAAAAAGCTCCGCCCCCAGCTCCGAACCAGGCGGATCGTAAGACACTAGCAGTTCACTCAGATACTGCGGCGAGAGACCATTTAATGCTTTATATGTCAAAGTCCCGAACACTATTAGTATTTTAAAATCAATGCGAAATTTCACAGTGAGCCAATGCAGTGAAGATAAGATAGGGGTGATGTGCTCATATCTTCTAATTCTAGTGAGGACTCTCGCTGCTGCATTCTGGACTAATTGAAGCTTGTTTAAGCACCTGTAAGGCATTACAATAGTCCAACCTAGAGGTGATAAAAGCATGAACTAGTTTTTCTGCATTGTTTGCTGACAATACATTCCTTACCTTGGCAATATTTCTGAGGTGAAAGAATGCTATCCTGGTAATATTATCTACATGAGCTTTAAATGAAAGGCTGGAATCTATAATCACACCGAGGTCTTTTACTGTTGCACTTGATGGAACAGAAAGGCCATCTAAAGTTACAGAGTGATTAGAAAGCTTGCTTCAGGCTGCATGTGGTCCTATGACTAGAACTTCTGTCTTATAAGGATTAAGCAGAAGGAAATTAATTAGCATCCAGTCTCTTGTGTCCTGCACACATTGCTCAACTTTAGCAATGTGTGCAGGACATAATTCAATTCAATTTTATTTATATACCGCTTTTAACAATGGTCGTTGTCTTAAAGCAGCTTCACAAAAATGAAAGAAAAAAAAAAATTTGTGTATGTGTGAGAAAAATGTGTCTAGATAATAATGAGATAAATGAATGAATGATGAATGAAATGTCTCTGATAAGCAAGCCAAGGGTGATGGCAACAGTGGCAAGGAAAAACTCCCTGAGATGGCAATAGGAAGAAACCTATAAGACATAGACTAAGAGACGTGTAACTGTGTGAATCAGCATAACAGTGAAACTAATACCATGCCTACAAATTATGTTGATTAGAGGAAGAATGTAAAGAGAAAAAAGCAGTGGGCCTAAAACCAAACCTTGTGGAACACCAAACTCCACTAGAGAACATGCAGAATAATCACCATTTAAGTCTACATACTGATAATGATTAGTCAAATAGGATCTGAGCCAGGAGAGGGCTTTACCCTCAATTCCTACTTTATTTTCTTATCTGTGAAGAAGAATACTATGATCAATGGTGTCAAAAGTTGCACTGAGGTCGAGTAATACAAGTATAGTTACACAACCCTGATCAGAGGCCAATAGGAGGTCATTAACTACTTTAACGAGTGCTGTCTCTGTACTGTGAGGAGGCCTAAATCCTGACTGATACAATTTGTTTGTCATTTCTATGTAGATATAAACAAAGCTGCTGCGTTACTATCTTTTTCAGAATCTTGGAGATAAAGGGGAATTTTGATATCGACTTGAAATAGAACAGTTGACAGGGGTCGAGGTCAGGTTTATTAATTAAATTTTTAATTAGATTCTGTAATTGTCTACAGAAACGACCCTGTTTCAGAGGAAATCTGCAATTTTGCATAAAAATATCGTGCCCTTTTTTATTTCTTTTTGCATCTGGGAATCCTGTAAAATCTTACCTTTGGGCGAGTTACCTAATTTGCTCCACACCCCACTATACCCCACTATATCCCACCCGTCAGGCACAGCTGGGTCGTCTTCTGAATCTGGTTTTAAAAGTGCTATAAGGAACTAAACTGGGAGGATGTAGTAGAGAGACATTATATCATCTATATTGAAATGGGAAGTATCCCAGCTGTCCTACAGGCGGAGCATTTTATCTGCCAATAATTGCTGATGGATGCCTTGACTGTGGTACAAAATCAAATGTTCGGCCAGAATGCAGTGGATGTCGTCGTCTTTTCAATTTAAAGAGTTAAAATTTAACTCTCTCTCTCTCTCTCTCTCTCTCTGTCTTCCTCTCAGGTGTCTGATATAGCATTGCGTTATTACTCATGTTTGACAGGCTGGATCTACTCCTCTGTCTGGTCGCCGTCTGGCTCTGCCTTGATTAAGCCGAAGTGTTGCAAGTCCCTGCACATGTCCACTAACACTAACACTAAGGTGTGTGAGGTGTGTGTGAGGTCGGCGTGGGACCTGGGGGCTGCGCTCAACTCGTTCCTGAGCGGTGCCTTGTCCACGGCGTCTTCCTTCTGCAGTAACACTCAGCGCAGCTACAGCCTGCTCAGTCACTACACCTCCTGCTGCAGGACCCTGACACACAGCCTCCGCCCCCTGATGGAGGGGGATGGGGTCACAGGGCTGCACTGTCGGACCAATAAGACGCTGCGCTTTTACGCTTTGGACTCGAGACTGGCGTGGCCGCTGGCCCAGCGGCTCGGAGCGGCGGGAAACCGCAGCACACACTCGCACACACAGACCTTCACCACCATCGTCAGCCTGAGGGAGGAGACACACTACGTACTGCAGGACGCGGGGAGAGAGGCGCTGGGTATATGTGCCTTCCAAACACACACACACACAGTAAAAAGCAGTTGGAATAAACGATCAGAGATAACATTCAAGAATAAAGTTTTAAATGAAACATGAAGAATAAAGAGAAAGTAAAGGAGAAAAAGGAGAGAGAACAAAGGGAAAAGAGGGTGTTGATTAATGAAGAGATTAAATTAATCCCTACTGGAGGAGTGAAATAAAGGGATTGAGACAAAAAAGAAACAATGAATATAGTGATAATTAAAGAAAAGGTTGAAAGGAACTGAGAACAAATTAATAAAAATAACAGGAGTAGAGACACTGAAATTAAGGATTTGCTGGAGAAAAAGTGATGACTGAAAGAACGAATAAGGAGGTAAAGTGAGACAGAAGAGAATGAGCTGTTTAAGGGCTTGATGTGAGATAGAAGAGTTGAGCAAAGTTAGAAGGAAAAAAATGATATAATAAGAGAAAGAAAGCTGGATGAGGGTAAAGCAACCTACAATGTTCTTTCTCTCCCTACAGAGCGGTTCATCTTAAACTTCAGCGCCACCTACAGTCCACTTCACAGACACTTAGTGGGAGTCAGTGAAGCTTCACCCCCTCACTCTCTTATCCAGGAAGTGACTACAGACTCCTTCAGAGCCATAGTGATGGACGCAGAGAAGGTGAGGAATCTACTCCGCGCTAGTGAACGTTCCCGCTAGTCTACTCCCCACTAGTGAACGTCTCCGCTAGTAAATTTACCTGCTAGTCTACTCCCCGCTAGTAAACGTCCCTGCTAGTCTACTTCTCGCTAGTGAACGTCCCCGCTAGTGAACGTCCCCGCTAGTCTACTCCCCGCTGGTGAACGTCCCCGCTAGTCTACTCCCCGCTGGTGAACGTCCCCGCTAGTCTACTCCGCGCTAGTGAACGTCCCCGCTAGTCTGCTCCCCGCTAGTCTGCTCCCCCAGCTAGTGAACTTCCAACTAGACTGCAAGGGACTGCATCCCTGCAATAAAACACAATACCATGAACCATCGCTTCTTATTCCGCTACACATTTGACTTGAGAGATTTTGCAGTGAACGCTTGTTTGCCGCTGACTAAACCTAGCAGTAATGAAAGACGGACAAAAAATGGATGGATTCAGAGGCGATTCAGAATGACTAAGAAGTGATTTACTAAGGAGAGAGCGTGTTGTTTAAGATGACATAATGTTATCAGATGTACTGTGGGCTAACCTAGTGTAGTTAACTAGCGCAGCTAGTGTACTCTCAGTATAGGGTCTCTCCAACATCCATTACTGATCACCTGTGTGTCTCTCTCGCTCTCTCTTTAGGATGTGTTGTTGTTTTACTACACAGGATGGTGCGGGTTCTGTACCGTTCTTAATCACGTTCTGCTTCGTTTGGCCAGGCTTTACCAGGGGAACAGCTCCTTCACAGTGGCCAGGTCAGGAACCTGTTTTTATTTCATTTTTTAAATAGTTTTTAAGCATTAGTGCCACCCCTTGGCAGAATTACCTGTATTACTTGGATCAAAAAGGATTAAGCTGTTATGTATGTTTAACAGGGTAAACGTTGGTCTTAATGACCTGCCGTGGGAGTTCATGGTGGATCACCTGCCCACCTTCCTGTTCTTCCCCAGACACAGGTACTGTTTCAACTTCTCACCTTTCTCGCTGCACACCTAACCTCCCACTTGCCCGTCTCGCCGTGTCCACTAACCTGCCCATTGCCCCGTCTTGTCTCGCTCCCTAACCTGCTGCTCGCACGTCTCTCTAAGCCGCTGCTTGCCTGTCTCACCGCGCCCCCCCCGTTCTGCCGCTCACCCATCTCGCCGTACCCCTAACTCGCCACTCCCGTCTCGCCGCTTCCCCGGTCTCGCCACGGCCCCTAACCTGCCGCTTGCCCTGTGTCCCATACTGCATCTCTATTTATATTTGTGTTTCTTTGTCTGTCTGTTCATCTCGCAGGAAGCACATGAGTGTGAAGTTTCCGGAGACCACCCGTGTCACGCTACCCAATCTGGTCCGATTCATTCTCAATCATTCCAGCCCCACCCCTCAGGGAAAGGCGGGGCCCAAGGTACTTCTGGAGGTGGAGCTTCACACGCTGCAGGGGGAGGTGCTGTCTCTGCAACGTGCCCGTGAGCGGCTGTCTCAGCAGCTGGCCGCTCTGTGGAGGGAGAACCGCCGCCTGGCGCTGCACACTAAGGAGCTGCAGTCCCACAATGCCGAGCTGCAGGAGCAGAGCTCCCGGCTCGAGACTCTGTACCAGGAGAAAAGCCGACAGCTCACCGAGGCCATAAAGAGGCTGCAGGAGCTTGCCGATGCCTCTGAGGACCTGCTGAGTGAGAACTCGTTATTGAAGGTCCTGCTCGCCGTCCTGAGGGAAAAGGACAGTGTAGGCAGGACAGGGGGCTGGAGTTGGGCTGAGGACAGAGGAAAGGAGACACATGGACCAGGGGAGGGCGAGGAGAACGAGACCGAGGACGGGATGCAGGATGTCTCCTGACGGCTCAGAAATGAGGGGTGATTATTTAAGGATGCTCAAATGGAAGCCTTTGCTGCCTCGTTAGCCTCGGTACGGAGAGCTAATCGCAATAATGTTGACTATAAAGCATGTGGCATCTGCTGCCACCTGCTGGAGGAATCATGAATTTAAGACCTTGTGTTAAGGTCTTGTCGCTGTGTCGAAAAATTATCATGATTTGATTGCATCATGGGAAAAAAAGGAAAGAGAGTTAAAATGTGTGTTAATGTTTAAATATATGTCTAGGTGGCAAGAAATTAGAATCTAAATGAAGGTGGTGCCATCCAGTGGAGGTGTCAGGAATTAACCTGCAATACATTCTCCTTTCTGTACGTTTTCTACTTGTATTTCATTCATAATTTATTTGACCTTTACACCCTAGTAATTTTTTCTTTGTCTCAGGGTAACACTGCA
Source organism: Clarias gariepinus (assembly GCF_024256425.1). Lineage (NCBI taxonomy): Eukaryota > Metazoa > Chordata > Actinopteri > Siluriformes > Clariidae > Clarias > Clarias gariepinus. Next base: position 1,446,730 of record NC_071117.1, on the reverse strand, counting down.
GTTAAAGGTTAAAAAAAGGTTCATCAATCATCATGTTTCAGAAAAAAAAGCTGGTTTAAGAATTACAATGAAAGATCAGTTATTTTGATGTATTGGAAGGTAATCATGACATCCAGTGGCAGAACTAGGTATTGCAGTCAAACTGTTCTATGTGGTTGTGAGTGGATGAACTCGCTATATAGAAATAGTGACTTTAATCACTTATGTGGTTAATTAATGAAGGTTGTTGGAGATCTGCTTAGCACTCATTAGCACTCAGTTTAATGTTCTGGGTGTGTACATGAGCCTGAGCTGGCTGCCGGTTTTTATCACAGGGTCCGTTCAGATTAAACAATGCGCTCGTTGACGTGTCACATACACCACAGTTGAGACGTTCCGCGTTGAGGTACGGTAGCTGTCAAAAAGACGTGCGTGTACTAGTAAACATTAGTACATATTGGCCTAAGGTTGTGCAAAAAGGTGGTTTTGTGAACTGATGTATAAGTTAAATCATACATAAAATATGTAGTGCGTGTTCTTATGTGAAAATACAATTCCAAAAAAATTGCAATAATAATAATACAAAGCATGATTTCACGGTTAGGGTTTTCCATTATAAATACGAATTGATAACCATAAAGCTATTTGTCTGATTGCGTCCCGTATCTGTTGCACTCTCCTCGTCCGCCATCTTGCCGCCTCCAGGTCAAACACATGAGCAGTTTGTGGAATCCATGTATCTTCTGCTCGATACATAAAGCCTGCAATCCTGTGATGTATTGTTGACAGTCATGGTCACGGTTATCACTTCGTATTCATGATGGAGAAACCCCAAGCGTAAAATCGCGCTTCGTATTACAAGCACCACATATTTTATATGATTTAACTTATACAAGAGTTTACAAAAACACATTTTTGCACAACCGTAGGCCAATATGTAAGTGTTTATTAGTACACGCACCTTGTTTTTGACAGTTCCCTTACCCCATAGTTCTCACCTGCCTTCTGAGAGTAGAGTAGCGTTTCTATATTTCGTGGATTGGTATTTTCCTCCGATACAGCGCTCTATTTTTACACGAGTCCTCAGGTCTGTAGAGACAGTGCATCTTTGTGAAGAGTCAGGGTTATTTTGTGCAGAGTGATGCGCTGCGCTGTGTTTACAGGGTTTTGTATGTACTCAATAAAGACTGATTCCCTTCTTCAGCTGTGTGTGTGTGTGTGTGTGTGTTTAATCTCACAGATACCTGTTTATCTGACTTGTTGCTAATTTGTTTTGGGAGTTTTTCTCCAATTTTACTCCAGGTTGTTTTTAGAGTTCTTCAAAGCTTCTGAGTGCTGTAAAGAGTGAGACAGTCGCCGTGGCCTTTGAGGTCATGGGGAAGACGTCGTGTCTCTGTCAGGTGTGTTCTGTAGGTCGAGGAGGTACGGTCAGGTTCGGTGTGAAAACTCCCAAATGAACAAAGCAGTGGTGGTGTTCCTGACCAGATGAACCCCCTATCCGACTGGAACAGGAGAGAGAGGAGTTACAGCTCGAGTTACCCCTCTATTTGCCCCTATGTGATGATCTGAGACGAGGTGATCATCAAGCAGCTACTCTCATGTAAACCGTCCTGTTCAGATGATTGATGTTCTGCAGACAAGTCATACAACTCAACACATCTTACACTTCATGCCCTGACTGATATTACCTCAAGTTGGTTCTGGGCTTGGGATCCAGTGGCTGGGTTTGGGCACTGAACCCATGATGCAGGGGTTGGGAATCAACCACACGTGAGACGTTGACCACTGAGATACCAGTGCCCTTTACAGATCCAATTCTAGGAAGATGTTGGGTGTAAAGGTGGTGACATGGGCAGCAGTGTGTGTGGACCGCTTGGAGAACATCAATGAGAGCCTGGCGTAAAAAAAGACTTCCAGAGCAGCAACGCAGTCAGAGTCAGAGCTCTGAACACCCCAAAGCAAATACTGAACAATGTGAGTGTAAAACCTGATACCGTCACCAACTTTAGCATTAACACCGAGCTGATTCCTAACATCTGCAACTAGCTAGCATATGGTGGTGGTGATGGTGATGATGGGGGTAAATCAACCACTGCAACATCAACAACACACAAACGCTGCAGGGGATCAGCGAGTGTAAGGAGGGTGAAGGAGCAGAGTGCAGTGCAGGAGACAACACCAACCACACACACGCAGAAGGCCGAGGATGACCTGGATCAGTCCAGACACTCTGAGCCACTGTAGAGATAAACAGGACAGGAGGACACACACTGTCTCCAAGAGAGGAGATGAAGTCGAGGGGTGGGGGTTTGGTGGGGTACTTTATTAATAATAATAATAATAATAATACACAAACCTTTGAGTTTCTGTATTAAACTTTATTACATTTAATTTCAGCCATATGTTATACAACCCAGAGACATAAATCAGGATAAGATAAAAGGCTTCATTTAAACTTTTCTTCATTATTTATTCATTTTATTTAAAATTATTCGATAATAAATATTGATGCCCCGGTCTGTCTTCAGCATGGTGACACCGTTCCAGAGGTGTGAGATTGACGGGACAAACCAAGGTCAGACAGACAGAAGGACAAGCAGTGAGACAGTTCTATAGGCTTTTAAATACACTTCACTTTATTTATAAACACACATCAGAGGGAGAGAGAAAGAGAGATGGTGTTCTGATGTCAGAATCAGTGAGCTAGCTGTAGCGTTGCCATGGTTACACCCAGGAGGAAGAGCAGATGTTGCAGCCCAGAGGGACTCGAGAGACTCGAACCTGCACCTGTAAAGAGACAGGAGACGGTGTGTATACCGGTGTCTAGGTGTTTGTTGGCATGTATACCTGAGCAGGTGTGTGTAGGTGTGTGTACCTGTAGTGCTAGTGGTGTTGGTAGAAGTAGCATTACCAGCGGTGCTAACAGTAGTAGCGTTACCACTAGCAGCAGCATTAGAGTTAGCATTAGCACTAGCAGTAGTAGTAGACGCGGCGAGTCCCCCGGTCAGGCCGATCCCCAGCGCGTCGAGACTAGACTGATATTGTCGTGTGACCCAGTTGTGAACCACAGAGTTGTTCTCGTACGTCACCAGGTCAGGCAGATTGGAGCCTAGCAGACCGCTCACCTCGCTCACCGTCAGGCTCTTCACACACACACACACACACACAGTTTGTTTAGTAGGGTTCAAACACTGGCGCTTCGGCCTCTGAAATGACTAACAGTGAACTTCACCTTTCTCATAGTTATTTAGCGGACTAGCCATGTTAGCTAATGATGGAAAACCTGACAAATATGAATGCTATGCTAACTAAGCTACTATGCTAACACAGCATGCTAATCAGGTCACACTCACATTGACGACGTTTGGGTCCAGCGAAATGAAGGTGAGTAAGTCCATGCTGATGTTGGACTTGGAGAGTTGCTGCACGTAGGGCAGATTAGCCCCACCTACACACACACACACGATATTTGTCACATATCCAGTATACTCAAAAACAATGTGCTTATGTAAGCGTGTGTGTGTGTGCTTACTCAGGAAGGGCAGTGTGAGCAGGTAGGAGCTAGCTGACACCATGCCAGCCCCTGTGGCGCGGGTGGTGCTGGTCACTGTGTTGGGGAACCAGGTGCTCTTGGTCAGGGTTGAGTCACTGAAGGCCAGAAGAGCGATACTGAACAGAACCTTCTTCTGGTCCAGACTGCAGCTCGACAACGACGGCGGTGGCCTGGCAAACCTGATACACAACAATTACAACAATCAGAACCTGAACCAATGATGCTAACAACAAAACAGTAAAAGAACTAATTATATATGATGTATCTGTTATAAAACACGACGCTGGGCCACTACTGGGGCTCTACTTTATCTGTACTGGGAGACTACATGGCCACTAGTGGGCTGCTAATGGGCTGGTACTGGGAAACTACTATGATACTATTGAGACTTTACTGGGCTGTTATTGGGATGATACTGTACTCCCCCTCCCCCACCCCCACCCCACTCCACTCCAGACACACCTGAAAGGTTTAAATCACATCGCTTTGAACTGAGAAATGTAGAAGTTAGAAATGCACTTGGGCTCTTTGGACTATTTTAACACTCCTATGATGCCACAATTTCCCTCTCGCTACTCATACGATTGTGTGTGTGTGTGTGTGTGTGTGTGTGTGTGTGTGCTCACTGCAAGCTGTTGGAGCTGATGCGGCTCAGCAGGCTGGTGCTCAGTGCACACAGGTTTGTTCCTCCCAGTGCGTTCAGCTCCAAGGAACCCAGAGTTCTGTTTCCGCTAAGGTACCTGCTGATGATAGCATTCACCTACACACACACACACACACACACAAATTAATATGTATGCCCTATGTTTAAACTTTTTGAAAGAATTAGAAAACAACTCTTTGAGACAGTGTGTGTGTGTGTGTGTGTGTGTGTGTGTGTGTGTGTGTGTGAGAGACCTGATCTGAACTCCAGGTTATGTTGTTTGAACTCATCAGAGCTGACAGCGTGTCGATGGTTGTGACGTTCCAATTGCTGATGTCACTGAGGGAGGCGGCGCGGGAGGCGGGGCCAAGATCCTGCAGCACTGCGTCACTGATGCCTCCTGGGTATGCCTGAGACACACAGGAAGCACGTCTCTCATGTCTGTCATGGGGCCAGGGGTAGCTCAGTGGTTAAGGCATTGGACTACGGTTCAGAAGATCCCAGGTTCAAACCCCACAACCACCAAGTTGCCACTGTTGGGCCCTTGAGTGCGGCCCTTAACCCTCAACTGCTCAGATGTGTAATGAGATAAAAATGTAAGTCGCTCTGGATAAGAGGGTCTGCCAAATGATGTAATGTCAATGTCATCTTGGCTCAAACAAAGCATGAAAGCCACACCTCACACCACATCAGTTACCTCTAGATATACTGATAAAGTGTGGAACTGCATATATAATGACTAGCTGCTACCACACATTAGCCTCTAGGTGGTGTAAGGTGTTACCTGGTTGAGCTTGGACAGGATGATCTTCTGGTAGTCACTGCCCGTGGCCTTGTCTGTGATGGCAGCCAGGTTCTCCTTCAGAGTCTGAACGCTGAGACACACGTTAAACTGGTTCACGTCATAGCCGAAGGGGAAAGAGGCGTCGCTCACCTGGACCTGAGTTATCACCCCTGCCGTACAGCCTAGAGAGACAGAGATGGGGTGGGGGACAACAGACCCTCCTGGAGTTTAAGCTTCTGCAGACTTTAATATACACTAATCCTAACGCTGATGATACTTAGTCATGACACAAGTCACGTAAGCAGTGAGTAATCCCCAGTGAACAAACAGTATACAGATCAACATCTGTACGGGTTTACATTTACAGTCTTAATACAGGTGTGTGTGTGTGTGTGTCCAAGCACGCTCTCACTCTTACCAGTGTCACGTTTTAATCGCAACAAACTCCTGGACCCGGTTTTGGAGACCAGTCCTGCCTGAGTGATCATCGTGAAGATGAGGTCTCTCGATGTTCCACTGGACTTTAGTGTAGGAATAAACCCCCGGAGAAAATGGACCTTCTCACTCTGCCAGAACACACACACACACACTCATTATTAGGAATATCAGGATCTTCATTTTAACTTTACAGAACATGCCATGACCACACACACACACACCTGTGTAAAGTAGCCCCAGAAGTTGGAGGACAGGTACAGGGGCAGAGGAACCAAACTCGTCAGCGTGGTCTGATTCCAAATGCTTGTAGCTCTGAGGAACAATGCAATACACACACATGAAGAACACTCCACTGAGCTACTGACTTACTGGTTGTCTGATAGTGTGTGTGTGTGTGTGTGTGTGTGTGTGTGTGTACCCATAAGTAGTGTTTCCTCTGAGCAGGACGTTCTCGACAGCGCTGCTCTGATCAGCTGTTAGACCTGCACACAGTTTGAGCTTCTCCAGCACATAAGGGTCAGAGTTCAGGACATAAGAGCTGTTGAACAGACACACCATCTGTCCCATGACATCCAGCTGAGTCTGGCTCACACTCAGCCCTGAGACACCCTACACACACACACACACACACACACACACAGAGGGCCAGAAAAATAGAAAAAACAAAACATTTTCATCACACTATGTTTGTGTGTGTGAGTGTGTTTGTGTGAGTGTGTGTGTGTGTGTACTGACCAGGCATTGAAGAGCAGTGTGAAACAGGAGGTCTCTCCTGAAGGCTAGCGTTGAGGAGAACACAGTGAAGTCTGCGTAACCCAAAGCTGAGTAGAACGACTGGCACATAGACGGCTGGACCTGAGAAATACTACACACACACACACACACACACACACACACACACACACACACACACACACACACACACACACAGAGCAGTGAGAGTTGGTCTGAAGGTCGATATGGACGGATGCTTTACTACTCTAATTTTTCTTCTTTCACAAACTGAACTGCATGTGTGTGTGGGTGTACATACTTATAGTAGAGCAGCAACTCAGGTGGATAAACAGTAAAGTCAGTCACAGTGTCGCTCTTTATGTAGTTCTTCATGCAAGTTAGCTGAAGACACACAGCAATGTTGAGGTTAGCCTAGTTTATCGCTGACGGTTTACACCATGTTAGTAAAGTTTTAGCTCAGTATTAAAGCCTGTAAAGTCTCACCGCATTCTGTTTAATCAAATGAGGCTTAAATAGCAGGAGACATCAGCTAGAACAGAAACCCTACAGAATAATGTGTGTATGAACTAGCTCACCTGTGACTCCTGTAGTTTGACCTTTTTGTTCCCACGGCGCCTGCAGCCATGGATCATATTCTTCACCTTCACATTGCTGAAACTCTGGACGCGTGTGCAAGTGAAACCCTGCAACACCTGGAAGGAGATACTGCAGAGAGAGAAACACACTACTGTACTGTACTGTTCACCGTGGTACGTCAGGTGTTCTACATCAGGTCCGCTACAGGAGGTGTGTTATAGCAAGTGTGTTATATCAGGTATATTATTGTCAGGTGTGTTATATCACGCTACAGCAACAGTATAACAGCAGGTTATGGTTCTACACAGCATTACCATTCACAAACCTCTTACAAAACTCACTTGTCTGCATCGGGGTACGCATCAGCCACAACATCGAAGAACAGCATGGCCTGTGAAGAACACATTCACATACACTTTTACAATCTCAAAGTATTTTACTGATTTTCAGTTTAAATCCTACACAGGGATGATCTTACAGAGTTAACCCCATGAGTCTTCTTAAGTCTCTTTCTTAAACTCCTAAATCCAACCCCCCGATTTTCTCCCTAATTTAGTCGTGTCCAATTCCTCCCCGTCACTAGGGGGCTCCCACATTAAGGCTACTACCACCACTCAGTTGGGTGGGCTGAAGACTATCATTTGTTTCCCCCCGAACAACGTGACGCCAGCCGACCGCATCTTTTCGTACTGCTCGCTCACGCACCGTTGGGGGTGGAGTAACACACTCGGAGGAAATCGCTAGCCACTTCTTCTGCTTGCGTGAGCTTACAGACGCCCCTGATTGGCTGTAGAGCCGTGATTAATGTGGGAGCACTAAGTACCTCTCATCCCTCCCCCCTGAGAGAGCTCGGCCAATCAATTCTCTCTAGACCTCCGGCTGCGAGAGGTTACAGCATCACCCGGGGATCAATCCAGCGATCTCCAGATGATAGGGTAAGCACTTTACTAGATTATCACTACTGATAAAATGATGGTTACTAATATCCAACAGTAGCTTAAATAAAATACATATTCCAGTTTGTTAAAGTGGCATTAGCTTGAAGCAGAACCTGATAAGAGGTCCACTGTTTCTGATTGAGTGTTGTTGCTGATTGCTGAGACACAAATGCCAGATATGGCCAAGGAATCAACGGTGCCATGCTGTCCGGTATGTTTTGCACAATAGCATCAGGAGTGGAGTTCACTGAGATAATCTACAGAAAATAGGGAGAGAAAGAGATAGAGAGAGAGATAGAGAGAGAGAGAAGCATATCATTATGTTAATAAAAATGGTTAATACATACATCAAGCTGTAACATCCGTCTAAAACATCATGCAGCAAATGGCGAGCCAGCCAGGAGTGTCAGAAAACAAGTTTCAGGCTAGCATTGTTATATTATCAGATAAATAATTGTGTGTGTGTGTGTGTTTTACCTGGTTGACAATGATCTCCTGCGAAGTCGTGGGAGTATTGACCACATGACTTAGGAAGGACTGAGACTGCAAAGCTTTGAGAAGTGATTCTGCAGAGATGTAGGTAAACATTGTGGAGGGAACACCAATCAACAAGTTGCCCAACTGCTCCAGTGAAGAGATTGAGGTGATCTACACAAACAGTGAGAGAGAGAGTGTAAGCTTTATCACATAAGCATTAAATATATTTACATTATTTCAGTATAAATATAATGTAAATATAAACTAATGTTTGATATTAAAACTTATATGGGATGAATTGAAAGACACAAAGGGCCCAGGGAAAGCGAGGTACTTTCTTTCACAGATCATGGTGAGCACAACCTCTGCATGGGAAGGAGAGAGGTCATCCTGACCGAGATAATACATATACAAAACCACAAGCAAGGGAAGTTACACTGAAACATAGTGACGTGAGGGGAGAAGAACAAGGTATGAATAGGTGGCATGTGAAAAAGTACAGCTACATGAATAGGAGAAGAGAATATAATCAACAGAAAACATCATAATAGAAAATTGGCTAATATTAAATGATATAAATTTGGATAATAACAAATAAAAAGAGATATAAAAAATACATATAGAACCGAGCAAGGATAAGAATCAGAAAATAAGAACTCAGTAAACAAATCAGATGAAGAGGCATGTTGCCTCTGAGCAAGAAACACACCTAATGGCAATTCAGTGTGTGGAGAATATGAAGATGATAAAATGAAGATAAGATAAAAACTTTGAAAATAAATTAGTAGCACAGAGATGTTTACCCATATTCTGTCTACTAGTACTAGAGCTTGCAAGAGGAAAAGGAGTAGAGCAGATCAGCTCGAACTTGTGCTATCAGTGTGTAAGGAAGCAGAGCAGAACATACCCATTGTGCTCCTCACTGTAGGAACACACCTGCTGATGAAGTAATTGCTGATAAAGATATGTGGCATATGCAATTCTGATTTGATTTGTGAATAACATCGTTCTTTGGTTAAAAGAATATAAGGGGTGTGAGCTGAACTGCCCTTCAGTGCCCTGTGCTTGTTTTTAAACTGCCATTGGGTTGGCTCACCTGGGCTATTGTTGCTGCAGTAGAATCCAAATTACTTAATTCATATATGTGTTCTTTGATACTATTATAATTTGTGTTATAACTTACACTACCACTCAAAAGTTTGGGGTCACTTTCTAACTCCATGATGGTTCCTGATGTTTATTTCTTTCTACATTGTAAAGAAATGCTGAAGGCGTCCAAAAAATGCATTAATCTCCTTTGAACAGTTAATGGTGAGATGTTTCTGCTACTTCTGCTCTGTAAAGGCTTCATAACGCCTCTAATCTGAGGGTCTGTTAATTGGTCATTTTTCAGGCTGATAACTCTAAATGAACCTCTCGTCTGAGACAGAGGTAGGTTTTGGTCTCGCCCTCCTGGGACGGCCTTCATGAGAGCCAGTTTCATTATGGTGCTTGACGGATTTTGCAAATGCACTTGACAATACTGTTCTTGCAAGAACTATTACAGAAAGGCTGACCTCTGTGTCTTAAAATAACAACTAACTCTTGTTTTTCTTGTTGTTACGTAATTAAACACTAAACAAAAACAAAGAAATTTGCAGGTGATCCCAAACTTTTGAACAGTAGTGTATGTTTTAGCGATAAAGTGCAATCGGCATTAACAGTAAAAGAAAAAAAATTCCCACAGGAGAGAGAGATAATACATTTCAAGCTCCATCCATGACAAATAGTTTATGAGAGTTTATGAGTCAACTATGCGTAAAGCGAGGCTGCATACCTGAAGCACTCCAGAGGAGAACAGTAACTGGACAATGGCTGTGGCCTGGCTCTCGCTCCAGCCAGTCACAGCACTGAGGGAACCGAGGCTGGACAGTAGCACGGAGGGGTTAGCGCTTTCAAGTTGCCCAACACTAAGACCGGTGAGGGTGTCACCCAATGCCAAAATAGCGGTTGATGTCAGGGAGTTCACATTATCTGCCAGTGCAGCAGCTACCTACACGTGGAAACACAGAAACATGATTAATCATACTGTACAACCAGCACAATACACACACACAAATACGCCTCGATGTGTGTACGTACAGTAGGGTCTATGTCTGTGCACAGCTGTTGAAGAGTTCTGGCGATCGTCTCTACATCACTTTCAGACAGGTTCGGGTATGCAGTTGCCGGAGCAAAACACCACAGATGTGTGGGGAGACTACACACACACATACACACACACAATAAACATGCTTTTCCGGATTTTGTCAATTCAGCAATTTAAGTCTCTGTGTTTATTAAGGTGTGTTTTATGTACTGTAACAACACTGTCAAACAAAAAGCAAGAACATCTCAAAAAGAGACTGAGGGTGTGTTTAAATGTGAATGGTGTCTGATGAGTACCAGTGAGCATCTCTGAGTAGTACATTTACATTTAGTCATTTGGCAGACGCTCTTATCCAGAGCGACTTACATTTTTATCTCATTACACATCTGAGCAGTTGAGGGTTAAGGGCCGCGCTCAAGGGCCCAACAGTGGCAACTTGGTGGTTGTGGGGTTTGAACCTGGGATCTTCCGAACCATAGTCCAATGCCTTAACCACTAAGTTACCGCTGACCCTAGTACAGGTGGGCATGTCTGAGAGGATGGAAGGCATTTACACCCTTATCCAGAGAGATTTTAAAAAAAATTCCATTTTACATCCAAGCTTTTGAGGGTTAAGTGTCTTGCTTAAGGGCCCAACATTGGCAACTTGGTGCTGGGGTTGGAACTTGGGACCTTCCGGTCAGTAGTCCAGTGCCTTTACCACTGAGCTACCCCCAGTGTCTGAGGGCCAGATGGGCTTGTCTAAGTTGTACAGATAGGTGTGTCTGAGGAGCAGATGGGTGAGTGTGAGGGGGCAGATAGGTGTGTCTGAGAAGCAGATGGGTGAGTGTGAGGGGGCAGATAGGTGTGTCTGAGGAGCAGATGGGTGAGTGTGAGGGGGCAGATAGGTGTGTCTTCATATGGTGACTATAGTTTAGCACATTTTAAACGTTTGTGTATTTTAGTAAAGTTGTATTTCAATTGTAGTTTAATATGCTAACAAGTAGCCTTATGGTAGCTCACAGTTTGATGCTGAAGTCCGGCTGGATGCTGAACAGCATGGAGGTGTAGGCATTGGTAACGTCCTGGCTAACATTGTAAGTTTTCAGCAGTTGAAGATTCTGTGAATTTGTAGTGAACTGCTCCAGCTGGAGACGCAACACAGACATTGTTCAATCCTGGAAGCCTCACATGTTCCACAGCATTACACATAACTTTAAATGGATAAAATGTATGATGTTGACTAAATAAAAAATTAACGATAAAACACACTTATGAGAAATTAAACCACAGGAGATTTTCTCAAACATATACGATCTAAACAGTGATGTTTTAAGTGTATATGCCTTGCTTCTCTCACCGCTACACCTCCAAACTGTTCCAGGTCATTCACAGTAATGAAGGAAATGAAGGATCCGATGTATAAATAAAACCATGCAGTGGAGTTCAGCACAGGGTCTGAGGGGTTGTAGCATTTGGGCGGGTTGTCTACGGAGGAAG